>NW_026562561.1:0-65000 GCF_027474105.1 Poeciliopsis prolifica | reverse complement strand
TGTTCAGGTGATGCGTTCAGGTGCTGTGTTCAGGTGATGCGTTCAGGCGATGTGTTCAGGTGATGCGTTCAGGCGATGCGTTCAGGTGCTGTGTTCAGGTGCTGTGTTCAGGTGATGCGTTCAGGTGCTGTGTTCAGGTGATGCGTTCAGGTGCTGTGTTCAGGTGATGCGTTCAGGTGCTGTGTTCAGGTGATGCGTTCAGGCGATGCGTTCAGGTGATGTGTTCTGGTGATGCATTCAGGCGCCGCGTTCATGTGATGCATTCAGGTGCTGTGTTCAGGTGATGCGTTCAGGCGATGCGTTCAGGTGATGCGTTCAGGTGATGTGTTCTGGTGATGCATTCAGGCGCCGCGTTCATGTGATGCATTCAGGTGCTGTGTTCAGGTGATGCTGATGTTTCAGGTGCTGTGAGGTGATGCGTTCAGGCGATGCGTTCAGGTGATGCGTTCAGGTGCTGTGTTCAGGTGATGCGTTCAGGCGATGCGTTCAGGTTGATGCGTTCAGGTGCTGTGTTCGGTTGATGCGTTCAGGCGATGCGTTCAGGTGCTGTGTTCAGGCGATGCGTTCAGGTGCTGTGTTCAAGTGATGCGTTCAGGCGATGTTCAGGTGCTGTGTTCAGGTGATGCGTTCAGGTGCGTTCAGGTGATGATGTTCAGGCGTGTTCAGGTACTGTGTTCAGTGATGCGTTCAGGTGATGCGTTCAGGTGATGCGTTCAGGTGATGTGTTCAGGTGATGCGTTCAGGTGCTGTGTTCAGGTGATGCGTTCAGGTGATGCGTTCAGGTGCTGTGTTCAGGTGATGCGTTCAGGCGATGCGTTCAGGTGCTGTGTTCAGGTGATGCGTTCAGGTGATGCGTTCAGGTGATGCGTTCAGGTGATGCGTTCAGGTGCTGTGTTCAGGTGATGCGTTCAGGTGATGCGTTCAGGCGATGCGTTCAGGTGATGCGTTCAGGTGATGCGTTCAGGTGATGCGTTCAGGCGATGCGTTCAGGTGATGCGTTCAGGTGCTGTGTTCAGGTGATGCGTTCAGGTGATGCATTCAGGTGCTGTGTTCAGGTGATGCGTTCAGGTGATGCATTCAGGTGCTGTGTTCAGGTGATGCGTTCAGGTGATGCGTTCAGGTGATGCGTTCAGGTGCTGTGTTCAGGTGATGCGTTCAGGTGCTGTGTTCAGGCGATGCGTTCAGGTGATGTGTTCAGGTGATGCGTTCAGGTGCTGTGTTCAGGTGATGCGTTCAGGTGCTGTTTTCAGGTGATGCGTTCATGTGATGCGTTCAGGCGATGTGTTCAGGTGCTGTGTTCAGGCGATGCGTTCAGGTGATGCATTCAGGTGATGCGTTCAGGTGCTGTGTTCAGGCAATGCATTCAGGCGATGCGTTCAGGTGATGCGTTCAGGTGATGCGTTCAGGTGATGTGTTCAGGTGATGTGTTCAGGTGATGCGTTCAAGTGATGCGTTCAGGTGATGCGTTCAGGCGATGCGTTCAGGTGATGCGTTCAGGTGATGTGTTCAGGCGATGCGTTCAAGGTGTGCGTTCAGGTGATGTGTTCAGGCGATGCGTTCAGGTGCTGCGTTCAGGTGCTGCGTTCAGGTGATGCATTCAGGTGATGCGTTCAGGTGCTGTGTTCAGGTGATGCGTTCAGGCGATGCGTTCAGGTGATGTGTTCAGGCGATGCGTTCAGGTGATGCGTTCAGGCGATGCGTTCAGGTGATGTGTTCAGGCGATGCATTCAGGTGATGCGTTCAGGTGCTGTGTTCAGGCGATGCGTTCAGGTGCTGTGTTCAGGTGATGCGTTTCAGGCGATGCTTCAGGTGATGCGTTCAGTTGCTGTGTTCAGTGATGCGTTCAGGTGCTGTGTTCATGATGCGTTCAGGTGCTTGTGTTCAGGTGATGTGTTCAGGCGATGCATTCAGGTGATGCGTTCAGGTGCTGTGTTCATGATGCGTTCGGTGCTGTGTTCAGGTGATGCGAGGCGATGCATTCAGGTGATGCGTTCAGGCTGTGTTCAGGCGATGCGTTTCAGGTGCTGTGTTCATGTGATGCGTTCAGGTGCTGCGTTCAGGTGCTGCGTTCAGGTGCTGCGTTCAGGTGATGCGTTAAGGTGATGCGTTCAGGCGATGCGTTCAGGTGATGCATTCAGGGGTGCTGTTTTCAGGTGATGCGTTCAGGTGTGCATTCAGTGGCTGTTTTCAGGTGCTGTGTTCAGGTGATGCGTTCAGGTGCTGCGTTCAGGCGATGCATTCAGGTGCTGTGTTCAGGTGATGCGTTCAGGCGATGCGTTCTGGCGATGCATTCAGGTGATGCGTTCAGGTGCTGCGTTCAGGCGATGCATTCAGGTGCTGTGTTCAGGTGATGCGTTCAGGGCGATGCGTTCTGGCGATGCATTCAGGTGATGCGTTCAGGTGATGTGTTCAGGCGATGCGTTCAGGTGCTGCGTTCAGGCGATGCGTTCAGGTGATGCGTTCAGGTGATGCGTTCAGGTGCTGTGTTCAGGTGATGCGTTCAGGCGATGCGTTCAGGTGCTGTGTTCAGGTGCTGTGTTCAGGTGATGCGTTCAGGTGCTGCGTTCTGGCGATGCTTCAGGTGATGCGTTCAGGTGATGTGTTCAGGCGATGCGTTCAGGTGCTGCTGCGTTCAGGTGTTGCGTTTCAGGCGATGCGTTCAGGCGATGCATTCAGGTGATGCGTTCAGGCGATGCGTTCAGGTGCTGTGTTCAGGTGATGCGTTCAGGTGCTGCGTTCAGGTGATGCGTTCAGGTGCTGTGTTCAGGTGATGCGTTCAGGCGATGCGTTTCTGGCGATGCATTCAGGTGATGCGTTCAGGTGCTGTGTTCAGGTGATGCGTTCAGGCGATGCGTTCAGGCGATGCATTCAGGTGATGCGTTCAGGTGCTGTGTTCAGGTGATGCGTTCAGGTGCTGTGTTCAGACCTTTTCTGTGGACCAGAGAATCAGCTGAAATGTTCCTGGCAGGATTCAGAAAAAATGTTTTCTGTCTGATTCTTCAAGCTTCTGCTCTTGCGTAACTTAGCAGTTTTACAAAAGAAGAGAAAAAGTTCAGGGAAGACGAAGGTTCAGCTCAGCAACTGATTTCTCAGCACAGATAAACAGAGAAAGACTCAGTGATGCAACAGGCGGGAAACAAAGGAGACGAAGGAGCGCAGAGTGGACTGACGGAGGCTGGAAGCCTGCAGACCTGCTGAGACGTGAAAGTCAACTTCCACCTGAAACTCGCTGCAGACTAAACTCATCCAGCCTCTCAGTTTGTCTTTCTGACTGTTGTGGTCTGGAGATGAAGAGCAGAAACGTCCAGAAGAATCTGAAAAACCGTTTTGCTCCGGCTGTCTGATGGCGTTTTCTCTCTGTTCTGTTAGTTTGTGTTTCTGAACCAAAGGCGTCAGCAGATCTTTAAAGCTGATGGTGTTCCTTGAAGTTTCTGTGTGAAATGCAGCCTGGAGATTAACTCAAGTTTTTTCAACTGTAACTCGTCTTTGATCTTCGGTATGTGGGTCACCATCGTACCTGGCTGAGAAACCGCCAGGCAGCGAGAGAGAGAGAGAGACTCCTGCTGCACCTTTCATGCACCTTCAGATGTTCACTTTCCCCCCAATGTCAAACACTTTTGCATGTGAAATCCTAAATGTGCGGCATGCTTTTCTGTTCATCTCTTTGCGTCAGAACTCACTTCACAGACAGCAGCTTCGACATTTTATATTCAGATTCAAAAACACGCAGCTGGAGTTTATCGGTCCGTTGTTTCCCTCCTGTTGGTCCAGGTGACCCACTTCTCTCTCTGTTCTGAGTCCAACCAACCTGTTCCCCTCCTGGCCTGTGGGGGCGCTGCAGGAAACGACACAAAAACCTCTGAAGACGCTGAGAGCAATTCACATTCAAACCAACCAAAGTTCACTTCAACCGACCCCAGACCGAGGTCTGGAGGACCAGAGGTCAGAGGTCGATTAGAGGTCACTCGCCAAACCGGACTTTTGGGCTGGATTTGGATTGGACTGATCAGGCCTGGCTCTGTTTTGAGTCTCAAACTGTCTTGGGGTTTTAAAATGCAACAAACTGATTTACTGAAGGTTTTAGTCAGAAAGAAACACATGATGATGATTTATCATCAGACTGATAAAACAAATTTGGGTTCTCCAGAACTCGGCCTGCAGACCCGTCAGGTTTTCCTATCAGCCGCGGTGACAGCAGCGTAGGAGGAAGCGTGACAGCTGCAGCTCTGCAGGGGAACACAAACTGTCTGCCGTCGCTGTTCAGTGACAGGATGAGACAGAACCGACAGGCTGGCCCATCAGAACCTCCTGATCTCCGACCCGCTGCAGCTCTTCTACCAGCGCTTCATTTGCCCAGAAACTCAGTAAACCTGGAAGACGTGATCAGAATCCTGATCCGGCTGCAATCTGCGGTCATCCACCAGCAGCTCCAACAGTTAGCTCTGCTAACAACAAGTGAGCAGATGATGGAGTTCTGGTTCCGGTGGAAACCGGGTCGACCGGACCATCAGGAGGAAAACATCCTGAGTTTCAACAGGGTTCATCCCTTCAGCATCTCAGACATCTGCCAGTGCTCCCAGCTCAGGCTCCACAGGCGTGAGGTCGCAGGTTAAAGGTTAGATTAACTCCTAACTCCTCTGGAGCCTGGATGAAGACAGACCAGGAGGAAGCTGCAGATTCTGTCCAGCGTCTGGTGATAGGGATTTTGTGGCTTATGTGGATATAAAATGAAGACCCTGCAGCAGAGGAGGCGGCTGATGATGGCGCCTCTCAGGACCGGCTTTAGCGAAGCGCCGCTGATCTCAGCTACAGGAGCGTGTAATAAACTGCTGAGGAGTTTTAATGGCTTCAAAGCCTCAGAGATCTGCTGAACTCCTCGCCATCCATCTCCTTACGTTAAACTGTCGCTGTCCTGCCTCTCCATTTATCAGAGCACCGCTCCTCCATCGCCGGCCCAGCCTGGCTCGGCCCGGCTGGTTCTGCCCGCTCAGCTCGCTCCAGCCGGACTCTGTAATCGGTCCGGTCCGATCACAGAGAGCTGATCTGATTGGATAAATCGATCGCCTTCATTGAGTTCATGTCCGACCAGCTCTGGTAAAACCTGCATTAAATCACCAGGTTTAAGATGTTGATGTTTTACTCTTGCTTCCTGGTTCAGGCCTAGCGGCGCTGCAGAGGTTCAGATCCCGGGTTTCAATCCCGGTTTGGTTCTTTCTGTTTAGACCACAACGATGTTGGCGACGCTCACCAACCGGCTTTTCTCCCATGATGCATCTCTGCAGCTCTGTGTGTCTCCAAGCAGAGAAGCTTTGTATTAGAATCCTGCTAGCCCCTCCTGCTAACCTCCTGCTAACCTCCTGCTACGTCCTGCTAGCCTCTCCTGCTAACGTCCTGCTAACGTCCTGCTAGCCCCTCCTGCTAACCTCCTGCTAACGTCCTGCTAGCCCCTCCTGCTAACCTCCTGCTAACGTCCTGCTAGCCCCTCCTGCTAACCTCCTCTAACGTCCTGCTAGCCTCTCCTGCTAACGTCCTGCTAATGTCCTGCTAACCTCCTGCTAACGTCCTGCTAGCCTCTCCTGCTAACCTCCTGCTAAAGTCCTGCTAGCCTCTCCTGCTAACCTCCTGCTAACCTCCTGCTAACGTCCTGCTAGCCTCTCCTGCTAACGACCTGCTAACCCCTCCTGCTAACCCCATCCTGTCACAACATTGAAGCCCAGCTGAGCTACCAAAGCTAACAGAGCTAACTCTTAGTGAGCTTCAATCATCCAGATAATTAATTTTGAAGAGAGAAGTAATTGCCAATTAAAAGCTGAATGAATCCTTTGTAGCCGTCTGAATGGAGCAGGATGGAGAGCTGCTGCTCTTTGTTTCTGTTCCTGTTTGAATCCCAGAGGAACCAGAGCCAGTTCTGAGCTTCAGACCTGGTTCTGCTGTGGTTGACAGAACCACCTGTTCAAGTCTGATGAGACTTAAAGGGCCAGTATCGTGTAAAATCCACTTCCCAGTGTTGCATCGTGTTGTTGTCGACCTGGAGCTTCGAGTAGTTGCTGTTTCTGCTCAGGTTTAATATTTAACCAGCTGCTACTGATTATATTCACATTTCATCGTTGAAGCAGCGTATCTGTCCTTCTCTCAGCAGGTAGATTCGTCGTTCATGCTGCTGAGAAATACGACCACAGCAATCTGATCCTGATCATGTGACCTGGTTGGATCTCCATTCTCACTGGTTTCTGTGCTAAAACCAGTTTGGTCTGGTTTAGTGGGAGTTTGAGGAACTGAATGTAGAAATAAAACCACCAAACATTTTGTTTCATATTGATTTAAATTGTTGTTTCTCTTCTAACGAGGAAATAATGTGATGTGGAAACATCTGCCAGTTTTTAATCAACATTTTGGATATTTCCTGCTGAAAAGTTATTTGTAAATTAGTTTTGTTTTATTTCAGCTGAACTGAGACATTTTCAGGAGGAACTGAACAAAAATGTAATGTTTTGTGTTTTGCAGATTCTATGTGACAAACAGCTTTTTAAGGTGAAAGCAGCTCATCTTTCTGTCCGTCTGTCTGGTCAACCTGTCCCGCCGAACACTGCTGGGAATTGCTTTTAACAGCTTTCACAATTTGAAGAAGTCATTTAGAAGTTTTTCTGCCTGTTCCTTGTCTGTCATCACCTGCAGGTTCCTGGCACGCCTGCTGCCGGGTCAGGCGGTTCTGAGAGCTTTCAGCAGCGTTCAGTCATCCTTCAGCCGGATCAGAACGCGGCGTGCTTTCAGCCCGGCCGAGAGGGAATGTTCACTGAGCTGTCACGGCTCACAGTGGCAGTAATATGTTTAATGATTCCCATTAAAACAGGATCTGCTGCCAGAACTGAAGAGAAACATTCGATCATTTTAGCCGAAGAATAAATGTTTCTGCTCTGCAGGAGGAAAAGCACAACCAAGAGGATTAAACTAGATTTCTATCAAACCAGAACCAAACAAACCAAACGTCTCAGGCCACGCCCACCGCCGTCCTCGCACACAGGACACAGGATCGTGCTTTGTTTAAGCTTTAGCATCCCTGAAGCATTAGCGTCTCCGAAGCGTTAGCGTCCCCGAAGCATTAGCGTCTCTGAAGCGTTAGCATCCCTGAAGCATCAGCGTCTCTGAAGCGTTAGCGTCTATGAAGCGTTAGCGTCTCCCAAAGCCTTAGCGTCCCTGAAGCGTTAGCGTCTCCGAAGCGTTAGCGTCTCCGAATCGTTAGCGACCCTGAAGCGTTAGCGTCTCTGAAGCGTTAGCATCTCCGAAGTGTTAGCATCTCCGAAGCTTAGCGTCTCCGAAGCGTTAGCGTCCCTGAAGCGTTAGCGTCCCTGAAGCGTTAGCGTCTCTGAAGCATTAGCGTCCCTGAAGCGTTAGCGTCCTGAAGCGTTAGCGTCCCTGAAGCGTTAGCGTGCCTGAAGCGTTAGCGTGCCTGAAGCGTTAGCATCTCTGAAGTCCAGCTGCTCTGCTTTGCTGCAGATTGAAAGCAGAAGTTGGAGGATGAGACGAACAGAAACTCCAGGATCATACCTTCCTCTCCTCTTCCTCTCCATCTTCCTCTTCCTCCAGGTCACCTGCTCAGTCTCAGTTTCTTTCTGAAATGAGGCCGCTGTGTGAAGCCTCCTAAGGCATGATGGGAAGTCATTGCTGAGCCTGAGGGGAGAAACGCCGCTGTCATGCAGTGATCACGTCCAAACAGTCGGTTTAAACGGCGCCGCAGCCAGGAGTCCGTTTCCATTTAATAAAGCTTTAAAAGCTTCTGTCGCCTCCTCTCCGCCTCTCCTCCTTTACGGCTGCCGCTGAGTGTTTTATGGAGATGCATGAGCGTCATAAAAATGTGTTTAGCTTTCCGCATCGCTCTTATTGCCTCCCATGATTGTAATGGACACATTGAAGCGATGTTGTCTATAAAACACACATTAGTCACGTCAATAAGAGGCGTCCCCAGAGTGCAGGTATGTGCAAAACATCCACCGCTCTCATGTGGCCCCCAGGAGCCCGTTACCTGGCTGCGCCCGCCCCCGCTGTTGAAGCTCCGCCCCTTCACCCTGCAGCGCAAGATTTGAAGTGACGGAGGCCCTAAACCAGTTCAAATGTTTAATTGGATCAGGTGAGGACAGTAGAGGACAGTGGATCCGTTCTAACCTGGAAGCATTCTGCCTTTAAGCGTCGCGCCTCCTGGGAACAAAATGCTTTGTCGGCCATGATTGAAGCATCTGATTGGAGCAGCAGGTCGTGAAATTAAGAAATCTCTCCATCAATACTTTTAGCTATTTAAGCTGTACTTCAGTTCACACTCTGGAGTTTAGGCAGTAAAATGTCTCCATATCAGCGTGATGAGACGTTCCCACTGACGTCTCCATGCCAGTAGAAACCTCCAGGTCAAGTTTCTACTGAAGAAGCTGTAGATCATAATCTGTCTGCTGGTCATTCAGGGTCACCCAGAGGTCATCCAGGGGTCACCGGTTGAGGACCATGTCCTCTCTGCAGACGTGTCTCTGCATGTGCAGCTTTAGAAAAATCAAATTGTAAATCTGTTGACGGACCCTGCGCTCCGCGCCGCTCTGATATTTTCATGCTTCGTTAATCTGCCGTTAATCTGTGGCGTAAAGGTCGCAGGAGAGCCGAGTGAAGATGGAGACTTCATACTAATGACCAACGGGCGATGCAGAGGAGGAACTGAGGCAAGGTCCTGCTGGAAGCAGATCAGTGAGCAGAAAACCTGCAGAAAACGTTCAAAAATGTGACAGAAAAACAAAGTTCAGCTTCAGTGATTTGAGGACAAACTTAAAGTTATAAAAACTTTAAGTTTTCATAATTTTCATAACGAGAACGAGGAGCTGAGGAAATGATCTGGTGTTACCGTGACTTTAAGAGCTGGAGCAGAACGGATGATGATGATGATGAAGAAAACAAAACATTCATCTGAGGCAGAGGGGGTCAGCACCCAGGAGACACTGGGAGAAACTCAGGAACGGTGTAATAGTTTATGAGCCTCCTGATGAAACAGAACCAAGCAGCACCAGCAAAATCTCTACGGAGCTAAATCAGGGCCATAAAATTTGACAAAAACATTTAAACTGAAAAATGATTTTTCACCAAAAAGCTTTAAGCTGAACAGCAGTTTTGCATTTTGAAATAATTATTATTTGAAACTGAACATTTGAAATTTTCTGTTTCTTTTTTTTTTTTTTGGTTTTAAAACTTTTTCAGCTTCACATTTTTATGGCCCGATTGGAGCTCCGTAGAACTGAACTACGGAGCTGAAGTTCTGTCTTAGACCTTGCTTGGACCTGGTTCTGTCCTGGACCCGGTTCCCTGATCCTCTCTGGTAGCTTAGCAACAGTGCTAATGGCCGGCAGCCCATAAACACGGAGCTGCCATCGATCTGTCCTTCGGTTATGGAAACGCTGGCAGGATTTATGGCGATGCTAAAAGCTGAACAGGAAGTGGCGAACAGGAAGTGGTGAAGAGGAAGTGGTGAACAGGAAGTGGTGAGGTCGGATCCAGGGTTTGAAAAAGATTTAGCAAGCAAGCTTGCTAAATCTTGCTTGGGAAAAATGTGATTAGTTGCGTAAAATAGTAACATTAATATTGATGTAATTAATTAGTCAAAATGAACGCACTAAAGTCCCAGTCCTAATTGATACTTAGCAAGCTTGCTTGCTAAGTTTTTTTTTTTTAACTAGCCCTTAGCTTCGGCTTCTAAACAAGCTAAGGGCTAAATGTTTAGTTTGAAAAAAAAAGCTGAATATTGAGCTGTAGCTAAAAACTAATGAATGCTGAAAGTATTTATTGATTTGGCCATAAATGATCAGTTGATCAAGCATCTCATCCTTGATGTTGGTTTTTTGCAGACGTCCTCCAGCAGCCGATGGTTTGAGCTGCTGGTTGTTTCCGACCGCAGATCCAATCCGGATCAGCAGGAATCAGCTCAGCCAGGTGGTTCTGTAGGATCCGGGAAGCTTTTATGTCCTCGTTTCTCCTTCTCTGTCAGAAACAGACGGAGGATGTCTCTCTCTGTTCCTGATTCAGTTCTTCAGCCTGTGTTTCCTCTCTGAATCGTTGTCTCTGTTCCAGGCCTTAAAACTCTTCCTGTCTTATCTCCAGGAGGTTCACAGGATGAAGCTCTGTGTGTTTTAGTTTGGATCTTCTGCAGCGGTTGGAGCAAAGTGTCGTCTGAGGAGGAAGATTCATCTGAGCTTAAACTGACACCAAACAAGTTTTACATCTTCAAGGTTCGTTTGAGGAAAAGCGGATTTAGATTGCAGGAATGTGTGAAACGTTTTTCTGTCTCTTCTGTTTTACCTTCTGTCGTTTTCCTCTCCCGCCTCTGTTATCGCCTCGCTGTGTTTCATGTCTGGCTTCGTGGTGCTTGTCTTCTTTTCCTGCAGCACATTTCTGTTTCTGTTGGGTTTTACTGAAGGTTTCTCCTCGTTTTTTTAGCATTTTAACTGGATCCAGTCCAAACCAGTTTAAATCCGTTTTATTCTGTGTCCCAAACTGTGTCCCAGTTTCAACCATCTGCTTCTTTATTATCCTATACATATGCTACATGGTTAGCATTGAGATGCTATTTCAGGCTAGCATAAGTCCACTGATTGGAAAACACAACAATAGTTGTTTCCAATCGGATGGATTAGAAGCAGAAATGAACCCAGTGGGACGAAGCTGCATCGTCCATCGCTGCTGAGAGGACGTCGCTGTCCGTCAGATTTATGGCCGTACAAACACAAACACAAAGGTTCCAGTCGAGGGAAAAATGTGATTAGTTGAGTAAAATAGTAACATTAAAATTGATGTAATTAATTAGTCAAAATGGACGCACTAAAATCCCAGTCCTAATTAATTTATATTATTTGAAGTGATTGTCTTCTCCAGTTCTTCTGGAAATTGATCCTAATCGTCTCCAATTCCTCTGGATCAACAGTTTTTGTTCTTCTTCTGATACTTTCTCATTAATGCGAGTATTTATGACAAACAAACCATTATCAGAGTACATAAACATCAAACATGTGCATGAACTACTAAAATGCATCATGGATATTGTTTAGTGTGTAAAATGTAGAGTTCAGACAGATGCCGTCTGTTTCTGTGCAGAGTCTGTAAAAGCCTGAGGAAAAATCTTTCTGCTGCACATCAGTCTTCTCTTCATCCAGTCAATCAGCTGGAGTCGGATCAGAGATGTGGGTCAGACGAAAGGAGGACATTAGCTCAGAGAATCAGGTTAACCCACATCTCTGCTTCTTCTTCATCTGATATTAAAATGGCCTCCGGTGGAGGGAAGTAAGTGATTATATCAGAAAGGTTTTCTGGTACTGGCATATGAGCGTCTTCTCTGGAACGAATGTCTGCCTCGTCTTGCCTTTTTGTAGAAAGTAACAGAGAAAAGTTTCCTCTAACCAGAGAAAATCCAACCGTCCATAAATCCTCTGCTCACGGCGCTTCTAGGTGTTGACGATCTGTTCTGGTGGGTCGGGTCTCTGCGATTCGCAGGTGAAATGGTTCTGCTGATTTCATCAGGTCATGACCTTCAGCTGTCATTGGAGCGGTTCGCGGGATGAGGACCGGTTCTTCCAAACCCAACACCATGGTCTCCGGATCAGCAGCTTGTTCCCAACAGTCAGGAACAAACTTCCAGAAAGCTAGAAAACTGCTGAAACACTGAGTTCCTTTAAAACGAGGCTAAAATCCCATCTGTTAGATTCATAATCACTGCAACACTGACTGCTGCGTTTGACATCCATCAGTCTGGAAGTGTTTCCTGGACCATCTCCAAGGTTCTGGACTCCTCAGAACCTTCCCAGGAAATTACTTCTGGAGGGATTAGTGTCCTTTTTATTTCCATGATTATCCCAGAAGGGGAAGTGTTGCTTTGGTGTTTCCAACCAGTTGAGAACCAGCTGATGTGACAGCGGTGGAGCGCCGTGGGCGTCGCCTCCAGCAGGGTTCGCTGGATCAGCCGCAGGTGGAAGAGCCGCTGCGCCGCTAGTCTCTGTGCGTGACCTGGTCAGTGTGATGGAGCAGGATGAAGAGGCGTCCCTCCTCTTCCTCCCCTTGCTGTAATTGGACCATTGATTGGTGCTGTCTGGACACAACAAAGGAGTGACGGGATCAACTGTCTGCAAGCAGCTGGAGACGAAATGAACCGACAGAAAGGAGACTGAACTGTACCTTTAGAATAAAAACCTGTTGAATTTCATCATTTCCACCAAATTCCTGCTTCCTGAATGTAAACAGGAACCATTCTGCTGATTTTTAAGGAGAGTATCTGAATTTCAAACGCGGCGTCCATCTGGCAGCAGCTGGATCTTCAGCTGATACTGAAGCCAGACAGACCCGACAGAACTGAGTCCAAATCAAGTCCAGATGAATTAACATGTTTCCTGCCAGCAGGAGACATCAAAGCTGAGGCAAACAGAGCTGCTTGGTGTTTACCTGAGAGGCACGAATCAGAAAGTGAAGAGTCTGATGCTTCATCCGCTGCATCCTGTAGTCAGGAGTTGACCTTCCTGCTTCTCCGATGCCATCAGACAGACGTACAGAGACCTGCCCAGTCAGTGAGGATGCATCGCTCGTCCATTGGTCCAAACCAACCATCAGTCAGACACTCGGTGAAGGTCCAACAGATCTGTGGGATCCAATAGATCCACCATGGCTCCTCAGGTGGACCTAATAACATCATCATCATACGCTCAAACGTCCTAGGACTGGAAAAACTAACGCCTCCGGCTTTCAAAGTCTCTGCTGTTGGTGTACAACCAAAAGTCCCAAATAAAATAAATTGTCTTTTTTTTTTAAAATGTTTGATATTCTATAAAAAAATATGCAAAGTTGAACCTTCCACAAATAATGTGAAGTTACTGAACATTGTACTGATTTAGCCTAAGTATAAATATAAGACATGCAGGTTTTAGGCTGGAATCTTGAGTAATTTAGATTTATTAATATCAGGTCCATTTATTTTTATTATCTGCATTTTAATGTTTTCTTGATTTGGTTTAATATGTAAAAAGTAATTAATTAAGTTTGTGTTAGTTTAGCGCCATTACCTGGAGGATCCACTAGGGGCACTCGCGGGTTCTTTTCCTTCTCAAAGCAGGCGAGTGAAAGGAGGAGCATCGATCGGCTCCCTGTGGTGGTTTCCGCCTTCAGTCTCCCGCCTTTACGGTAAGTAATGAAGTAACACCTTAAACAGGACCAAGTACGCGTGGGGGTGTTTGTGTCTGGTTTGCTTTGTACCGCAGAGTTGCTGCTAGCACTGCTGCTAACTGGCTAGTACTGCTGCTAGCATTCCTGCTAACTAGCTAGTACTGCTGCTGCTAACTAGCTACCACTGCTGCTAACTAGCTAGCGCTACTGCTAGCTAGTACCCCTGCTAACTAGCTAGCACTGCTAACTAGCTAGCTAACACTGCCGCTAGCGGCTGGAGGCCTCTTGTCTCGCTGTGGCCTCCGGAAGTTTGACTTAAATACGAGTCACTTGTTTACGTCATTAATTTTGACTTTGCAATAAAATCATTACAGTTTTACATTTACAGTTAAAATGGTTTTGCAAAATGGTGTCAGGAGATTTTTAGATTAGTTTAACAATGGATGTTTTTAATAATTTTCCACCAATATTTTATCAGAAAAAATATATCATCCTCTTTTTCTCTTCCTAAATGTTTCCTTTAAGTTATACAGGGAATTTTTTTTCTTCAGGCTGGTTTGACTCAGCAGATGGTGGTGGAGCAGATGTTCTGGTTCCAGTGGAACCGGGTCTGCTGAAAAGCAGAGTGTGATGATGAACCGTTTCCCCGTCTTGATTCAGGAGGTCAAACTTGGCGGTCTGTGGGTGATGAGGAGGATGAGTTCTTCATCCTCCTCATCAGGCTGAGATGTCTTTGAGTAGCAGATTTTAGGTGACAGACTGAACTGATGACTCTCTGTGTGAATCTGCTGTCAGGTGATTCATCAGGAGCTCTGCAGCAGGCGCAGCTCCAGATGAGGTCAGGATCTGCTGCAGGGTTCCAGCCGTCCTCCATGTTCAGCAGCAGCTGACGCGGAGCAGCTGAAGGCCGGCGCGGCTGTCCAACGTGAGGACGGCTGCTGTGAGTCAGCGCCGCAGTCACGACGTCGGGGGAGGCAGCGGCGCGGCGGGGCTGCATGTGGTCAGTGTGTCACTGCTGGTTAGATAATGATGACGAGGAGGCAGAAATCTGAGGCTTCAGAGAAAAAAACTTTGACTTTTTATACTTTTTAACAAGAAGCAAAGCAGCTGGGATTCTTCCTCCTCTTGGTTTTTCACAATATTTGTGAAAAAAAGTTAAGGAGAACAATTCATGCGAAGTTCACCTGAAGAGAAAAACTCAGATTTATGTTATGAATATTTGCTTCTCTTACAGACAGGCGTTGACTCATCAGACCTGAGTCAAAGTTAGCGCTTCGTTAGCGGTTCAGCTGAACAGACTGGAGCTGGACATGTTCCTATAGCAACCGGTGACCCCTGAACCCGCGCGGTTCCTCTGTGGATCAGCTGATGATCCCGGTGAGCTGGGAGCCCGAGGGCGTCTGCTGGAGTGACTTCCAGGATGAGTTAGCAGGTTGCAGAGTGGGCGTTCAGGTGTCAGCCTGCAGACTCAGATTCTGCAGCAATATTCTGGCTTAATGCTCTTATTTCCTGGAGTTTTGGCTCAAAACTTGTCAACATCCACTGCAGTTATTTTCTATTTGTTGGTAATTGTGCTGTGTTAGCGTCAGCAGCAGCAGTTAGTCGTTTTTCCATCAATGTTTTTATGTGTATTTGAAGTTTTGTTTTAGAAACAGTTGATGGAAACAGCAACATTCAACATAAAAAGTTTCTACGCTGGCCTGCGATGGTTTTTAGTTTTTCTGAAACAGTTGAAGCCGAGTCGGAAACATATGATTGGTTTCTTACTCAGCCAGTGGTGAGTCTGTGCCTTACCAGGGGAACGGTTCCTATTGTTTTGAGATGTGGTTCATGATGATAACTGTTACTGTGGAGCATCAACATCTGACTGAATTAGCCTGTTGATTTGCTCCAAACCATAGATGGAAACTCACTTTTTCTTTGCGTGACGCTTGGATGGAAACATGGAGTTTGTTCCTGGATCGGTTGTTTCTTCAGTACCAAACATCTTTAAGCACAAGGTAAAACCAACCAGGCTCAGCAAATAAGAGAGAATGAATCCTGAATATAATGAAAGGAGCAAAACTGATAAATCGAGTCTTATGCTGATAATCAACCAGGACAGAAAGTCTTTCCATGTTGCTGAAGATCTCAGCTCAAACTGGAGACTCGTTTTCAGCCTGGAGCCACAGGAAGAGAAAAGTTGTAATTTTGAGGTTCTCAGATGTTGGAGATGAAAGGTCTGTGAGACGTTGAGGTTGAATTGCATTAAAACACTAATGTCATAAAATGAAAGGTTTGGGTTATCTGATGATTTCTGCTCTGCTTTCCTTGATGCCGGCATGTTGCATGCTGCAGCGCAGCGGCCATCTTGATTGTTGTGCCCTTTAATCTGCAGCGTCAGCAGTAAACATGCATCGTGGCTGACGGGGCTTAAAATGGCCAGTGGAGCTGCGTTTGTGGAGACTGACTTGCAAAAGCTGATCTGACAAACTGTGAGTGAAACAAGGTGACATCGGCCTGATTTACACAGCTTGTCATGTCCAATCCGGCTCAGACGCTCGGCGTGTTTCTGAAGGACTCGGACGCTCTGCTCTCTTTGGCTTTCAGTTTGATTTATCTCTCTGTTTTGTTCCCAGCTGGTTATTAACCTTCTGCTCGCTCTGTGTTTCTGTTTGGGTTGAAATCTGTTTTCATTTGATGAACTCCTGTGTGTTTTAGAAAACTTACACAGTCAAACTAACGGTAATAATTTGGGTTATTTAGCGTCATATAAAAAGTAGGATTTCAGACACGTTGTTGATTCATCTGCAAACGTCACAGTTTCAAACTTTATTCTGAGCAGCTAAAGATTTAGTTTAGAAACTACTTATCTACTCTCAATATTTATGATCAAATATTGATCACTAATATTTACTCCAAAGTAAATATGTAGCTCTCAGCTAGGTGAATATTTAGTTAGCTCAGAACTAATATTTAGTTTGAAGCTAAATATTTAGCTGCAATTTAAATATCTAGCTTCAAACTAAGTATTTAGTTTGCTGACTAATAATTCAGCAAACTAAATACCAACAAATAGTTTTAGTTGGTTAAAGTTATTGCTGATCATTTTTGACTTAAAAGGATGAAAAGTTTTAGTTTCCTTTTTGTAGCCGGTTCTTTATTTTCTGTGATATTTAGTTGGAAATTCTCAGTTTTACAGTTTTTATTGGCTACTTTAGTTCAGCCGACATTTTAACTGGCTGAAGCTCAAAGCTGAGCTCTTCCTGGATTAATGACGATAAACTGAGGCAACAAAGCAGCGAGGAGGAAGAAGAGGAGGAGGAAGATGAAGAGGAGGAGGAAGAAGAGGAGGAGGAGAAAAATGAAGAGGAGGAGGAGAAGGAGGAAAAGGAAGAAGAGGAGGAGGAAGAGGAAAAGGAGGAAGAGGAGGAGGAAGCCTTAACTGATCCAGAATCACTGATGATCATTCGCTGCGACTCGTCCAGCTGGAGCTTCATGTTTCACACGACTTGTAAAACCAGATGCTGATCATGAACATCATCATCCATCATCCATCCATCCATCCATCATCCACCATCATCCATCCATCATCCATCCATCCATCCATCATCCATCCATCATTCATCCATCCATCATCCATCCCATCCATCCATCATCCATCCATCATCCATCCATCATCCATCCATCCATCATCCATCCATCCATCCATCATCCATCATCCATCCGTCCATCCATCATCCATCCATCATTCATCCATCCATCATCCATCCATCCATCCATCATCCATCCATCCATCATCCATCCATCATCCATCCATCCATCATCCATCCATCATCCATCCATCCATCCATCATCCATCCATCCATCATCCATCCATCCATCCATCATCCATCCATCCATCCATCATCCATCCATCCATCATCCATCCATCATCCATCCATCATCCATCCCATCCATCATCCTCCATCCATCCATCATCCATCCATCCATCATCCATCCATCATCCATCCATCCATCCATCCATCATCCATCCATCCATCCATCATCCATCCATCCATCCATCCATCATCCATCCATCCATCATCCCTCCGTCCATCCATCCATCCATCATCCATCCATCATCCATCCATCCATCCATCCATCCATCCATCATCCATCCATCCATCATCCATCCATCCATCCATCCATCCATCATCCATCCATCATCCATCCATCCATCCATCATCCATCCATCATCCATCCATCCATCATCCATCCATCCATCATCCATCCATCCATCCATCATCCATCCATCATCCATCCATCCATCATCCATCCATCCATCCATCATCCATCATCCATCCATCCATCATCCATCCATCCATCCATCATCCATCCATCCATCATCCATCCATCCATCCATCCATCCATCATCCATCCATCATCCATCCATCCATCCATCATCCATCCATCATCCATCCATCCATCATCCATCCATCATCCATCCATCATCCATCCATCCATCCATCATTCATTCATCCATTCATCCATCCATCATCCATCCATCATCCATTCATCCATCCATCCATCATTCATCCATCCATCCATCATCCATCCATCCATCCATCCATCCATCATCCATCCATCATCCATCCATCCATCCATCATCCATCCATCATCCATCCATCCATCCATCCATCCATCATCCATCCATCCATCCATCATCCATCCATCATCCATCCATCCATCATCCATCCATCCATCCATCATCCATCCATCCATCATCCATCCATCCATCCATCATCCATCCATCCATCATCCATCCATCCATCCATCCATCCATCATCCATCCATCATCCATCCATCCATCCATCATCCATCCATCATCCATCCATCCATCATCCATCCATCATCCATCCATCATCCATCCATCCATCCATCATTCATTCATCCATTCATCCATCCATCATCCATCCATCATCCATTCATCCATCCATCCATCATTCATCCATCATCCATCCATCCATCATTCATCCATCCATCATCCATCCATCCATCCATCATTCATACATCCATCCATCATTCATCCATCCATCCATCATCCATCCATCCATCATCCATCCATCCATCATCCATCCATCATTCATCCATCCATCCATCATCCATCCATCATTCATCCATCCATCATCCATCCATCATTCATCCATCCATCATTCATCCATCCATCATCCATCCATCATCCATCCATCCATCATTCATTCATCCATCCATCATCCATCCATCCATCATCCATCCATCATTCATCCATCCATCCATCATCCATCCATCATTCATCCATCCATCCATCCATCATCCATCCATCATTCATCCATCCATCATCCATCCATCATTCATCCATCCATCATCCATCCATCCATCCATCATTCATCCATCCATCCATCCATCATTCATCCATCCATCCATCCATCATTCATCCATCCATCATCCATCCATCCATCCATCATCCATCCATCATCCATCCATCATTCATTCATCCATCCATCATCCATCCATCCATCATTCATCCATCCATCCATCCATCCATCCATCATTCATCCATCCATCCATCCATCATTCATCCATCCATCATCCATCTATCCATCCATCATCCATCCATCATCCATCCATCATTCATTCATCCATCCATCATCCATCCATCCATCATCCATCCTTCCATCCATCATTCATCCATCCATCCATCCATCCATCATCTCATCCATCCATCATCCATCCATCATCCATCCATCCATCATTCATCCATCCATCATCCATCCATCCATCATCCATCCATCCATCCATCATTCATCCATCCATCATTCATCCATCCATCCATCATCCATCCATCCATCCATCATTCATCCATCCATCATCCATCCATCATCCATCATCTATCCATCCATCCATCATTCATCCATCCATCATCCATCATCCATCCATCCATCATCCATCCATCCATCCATCCATCATCCATCCATCCATCCATCCATCCATCATCCATCCATCCATCATCCATCCATCCATCCATCCATCATCCATCCATCCATCATCCATCCATCATCCATCCATCCATCCATCCATCCATCATCCATCCATCCATCCATCATTCATCCATCCATCATCCATCATCCATCCATCATCCATCCATCCATCATCCATCCATCCATCCATCATCCATCCATCCATCCATCCATCATCCATCCATCCATCCATCCATCCATCATCCATCCATCATCCATCCATCCATCCATCATCCATCCATCCATCCATCATTCATCCATTCATCTATCCATCCATCAATCCATCCATCATCCATCCATCCATCCATCCATCATCCATCCATCCATCATCCATCCATCATCCATCCATCCATCCATCATCCATCCATCCATCCATCATCCATCCATCCATCCATCCATCATCCATCCATCATCCATCCATCCATCCATCATCCATCCATCCATCCATCCATCATCCATCCATCCATCCATCATTCATCCATCCATCCATTCCTCCCTCTCATGATGCTTTTTATCCAGCTTTTACATGAAATGCTTTGTGATTTTAATGTTAGTAAATATGTAGAAAATTGTAGAGGAAAGAAATTGTTTTAATGAGAGAAAAGTTTTGATAGTTTTATTTTTTCAAAATAGATTAAAGTCAAAGTTCTGCTTCTACTCTGGTTAAAACATGAATAATTTCCTTGTTTGTCAAACTGACACTAAAGCTTAACTTCCTGAGATGCTGTCATTATTTCTTGGTGATATTATGACGTGATTCGTAAAAACAAAATATGTCTCTGCTTCAGACACGATGACGATGGTGATTGTGATGAAGAGGAGAGTGAAGTCCTGTGATGGACCGGATCTGGTGACCTGGACTCAGTGACCTCTGGATGCAGAGCGTTTGCTTCCTGAGGCAGCTTCTGGATTTATGAGACGCAGGTATGAGTCCCGACACGGATCCTGTTTGACTCCCATCGCTCCAGCAGATGCCGAGCCTAGGAAACGCAGCAGGAGCGACGGGATTCACTCCGGCTGATTGCTGCTGCAGTTCTGGGAGGATTCAAACTGTTGGAGCAAAAATCAAACTAAATCTCATCAAACCGTCATGATGCTGTCGTTACTCTGATGCTTATTAACTCGGATAATTAGTCCCATGAAACAGATACTTCTTCTCCCTTTACTCTGGCTCAGAAACGTGAGACGGCTTCCTCTGCAGACTTTGACTAGACCACAATCCTTCTCTATATTTATTTTTAAATACAGTAAGGCGTCTTCATGTCTGTGGTATCTCTAATACATATTTAAATCTGTGTTGTTGATTAGCGGTTCTAAACGGGTTTCGTTCCTCTGACAAGGCGCCCAGCAGGGGTGTGAATACTTTACTGAGCAGCAGGTAAAGAGGACAGGAACATGAGGGACCATAATGGTTCCGATTAATCCGGGTCCGACCTGAAACCGCTCTCAGCTGAAACTATGGATACTCTTAATGCAGTCTCAATGAAGCACCAAATGCATGTGGATCATTAAACGAATCAGTGAGCAGGAAGTAACTTTGGAGCGAACGCATCGTTTCTGAGGTTTGTTGTTTACTGACTGGATCAGCGCCGGGTCTGAAGCAGGCGGAACGGAGCGCAGCGGCCGCGTTTCCGCTCCGCATCATGAATGACAAAATGATCCAGATTCATCCAGAAACAAAGGAGTCCAGAAAATGGCTGGAGGCTGAGCTGAGGAGGAAGCAGGTTTCCGTCTGTCCTCTCAGAGCAGATCAGCCCGTTTGGGTTTAGTGATTCTGAAGGTTTCAGTCGGAGAGCAGCCGTCCAGCTGACCCGTCTTCCTCCTCCTCCTCCTCGCTCCGTGCAGACGAGCCTTTATCCTCGGTGTGCAGGAATGAGCGGCTGTTACCATGGCGACGTGGGCTGAGGCGGACCTCGTTGCGTTGGTAACGACGCGAGGCGCGCTGTTTGGGATGCGTTGATGCTTCCAGGCGGTCGGGAACGCCGGCGTGGAATGACATGAGGAAAGTTTGAGCCTCAGTTTCCTGTTGTCTGGCTGAAGTTGGACCTGTGGAGCAGCGGGAAGCCGGGACTCGAGCAGGTAATCCAGAAACCCGTCAGGAGGTTTGATCCGGAAAATCTATCGGTAATGAAAATGTTGAATTGATCTCTGGGACGAGTTTCCAAACACTAGACAGGTCTGTTGATGAGCATCTGCAGGGAATGAAGGATGTTTCTGTCCTGATGGTCGGGTCGACCCGGTTCTACTGGAACCAGAACATCTGGAACAGAACCTCCAGCTGCTGTGGTTCTGAGTCCAACCAGCCTGTTCCCCTCCTGGCCTGTGGGGGCGCTGCACCAACAACCACTGGAGGAAACGACACTAAAACCTCTGAAGACACTGAGAGCAACTTCCTGTTTTCACCAGATGAAACAAGATGGAGGCGTCAGTTTAGTGATTTCTCTTTAGTCTTTGGCTGAAGACAGGAGCCATTTCTGCTGCTAACGGTAAGCTAACATGTTAGCTTTGTTGGATTTACCCAGAATGCCCTGCGCTGTAGTCCACTTCCTGCTTTGGAGCGCTATCTGGTCCGCTTGGCATTCACATTCAAACTGAACCAGAGTTCACTTCAACCGAATCCAAGCTGAGGTTTGAATCTTGAGGATTTTCTGATCTGCGACTTTCAGAGCTCACAGAATGTGCTGCAGAGGTTTGGAGAACTTCAGAGTTCCTGCAGAGATGTTTCAGAGTTGGAGACGTCTTTAGTTAACCTGAGGCAAACTGAGGAGGAGGAATCAGAGGCTGCAGTGATGAAGACGTGTTCAGGCTGCGGCTTCATCATGAAACTGTCCCTGCCGCTCCGTGATGAGCTGCGATCCGTCTCTTCTCTGCGGCTCGTTTGTTTGTTCGGCGTCCTGCTGCATCTCAGCATCTCATCCTCAAACATAATTATATCCTAATACGTTCAGTCTGAGTGGAGCTGCATGCTGGAAACAAAGAGACGCTGTGCAGAAAGAAAATAGGAAGAAGCATCCAGAAAGCTGAACGTGTGAAGCTTCAGTCAGAAACTCTGCTGAGCTGAGATGATTTATTGATAACTGCAGCAGCACAGAGAGAACATCTCTGGAGCCGCTCCGCCTCTGCATGCAGGAATCTGAAATCAACACTTTAACATTTCAGGATTTGTGTTTGGCAGACAATTTCTCTTGTTATTGACAACTTAAATTATCTCTTTAACTTATGTCTATGCAAACAAGTAATTTCAGAGAACTTTATTGACAATTGGTAATTTATATTTTTCACCTATTGTCAACTTCTGATTTCATCTTTAATTGAGAATCCAAACTAACATTATTCCTGAAATCTGTAAACATCAGCAGATTTAAACTACAGAGGGATATCCAAACCCCCGGTACTTGCCAAACGTTTTGAAGTGCCGTTTGGTTCTAAACGGAGTGAACCGGTCTTGATGTGCGATCTGGGCTCATCGCCGCTGCTGTTCGCTCTTTAAGGCTTCGGCCGTCACTTCCTGCCAGACAGCCTGAGAATCTGGGTTTGAGTGGTTCTGCTGTGAGGAGGTCCAGGAATCGTTTTTCAGTCCCAGATCTGAACGTCTGTTTGCTGATGACACTTTCATTTATGCTGCTTTTATTGGCTGAGCTACCAGTTTCTCACCTGATTTGTTTCCTCCTTGGTCCGGACTCCTGAATCCACTCCACTGAATCTTGGACCGGACCAAACAACCGGACCCAGATCCACTTTCTGATCTGACCAGCTCGGGTTTGGTTCTGGTGTGAAAACAGACCGGCTTCGATCCGAGCCAACTACAGGAAGTAGTCCTCATGGCAACCCAGAGCCTGCAGCGACACCAGCAGGAACTGGTCGGACTGAAACGGTTCCTGATCCGTTTTAGCGGTGCTGTTAGCATGTTAGCATCTCGTCTCATTGAAAAGTTTTTCCTCTGGTTTCTCTGTGACGATTTTATGTTTTATTGTCAGGAATGAATCTGAAAGGTCTTCATCTGCCAGGCGCTTCCTTCCGTTTCTTTTGGTTTTACTGACATTAAATTTTGTTGTGTAATAAAAAATAAAACATTTTGATTCTAAAATTGTTTAACTAAGGAGAATTTTCAAATAAGACTTAATCCTATTCTTATTCTTTGACGTTTTTAGTATTAAGTGAATTTTATGGTTTTGTTTTATTGATACATTTTCAGTGACAACGCTGGCCTCAGGTCTGCTTTAGAAAACGGACGTGACTTTAAAATAAAATACTGGATAATAACGGGCTGTCTGTTGCTGTGTGGTTGTGTGGACCGGGCCGGCGGTTCGGCGCCTCGTTGGGCTCCAGATGAAAGCCTCGGCCTTTCAGCACCAGAACACGACTGGCTTCCTAAAATAGCAGCACAATGAAGCTTCTTTCAGAGAGACGGCGGCGTAATGAGCAGCTGAACTCTGCCCGGGCGAAACTCCAAGCAGAAGAGACGGCTGAATGCTCCTCTGGGATTATTTACACCTTCATCAGCTCAGCTCCTGTAAAACCCAATCAGAGGGTGAAATAACAGATCCTGGTGGACAAACAGCAAACCAATGGGGAATATCACAACAGAAATCCTCTTTATTGTCCCTCAGTGGGACATCAACGCATGAAGATAAAGACAAACAAAAGTCTCCACTGGACCCCGTTGGTCCCAGGCTGAAGTCCTGAGTCCAGTCTGTCCAGTTGGAGGTTTTGACTGGGCCGTTTCCTCGATGAACAGCTGCTGACTCAAAACACTTTGGAGAAAATCAGTTTGGAAACTTTAGAGCTGCCAGTTCCAGATATTCTCAGGATTTTTTCTTTTCTCCTGGAGATTCTATCATCCAGAAGTCACTCTGTGGTAGATGCTCAGTGTTTATCCAACACCAGCTGTGAGTCAGATAATGGGAACAAACAGAAGCAGCTGCTGAGGGAAAGAAACAGCAGGTAAAAATGACCAGTGGTGTTATTTATTAGTAGTATCCACCCAAAAGTTGAGTTTTTATTATTCATATTGTTTGATGTTTCCAGCATGTCCTTGCACTTGCCCTGTCCTCCCAGCAGGGGGCGTTGTATTGGATACGTCAGGCTTAATAAAGTGTCTCACGCCCCAGTGGAAACGGGACATGAGCTATTTATGATTGCAAATCGTGTTGCAGCCGTGAAACTGCAAAGGTTTTATGTTCCGGCGTGTTGAGGGGAGCGTTTCCACAAGCCCCGCCCACCTAGCGAGAGTGGGCGGGGCTAAATCCAGCACGGCGGCGGCATGGCGGCAGCATGGCGGCGGCCACACGAAGCGAACTGGACTGGACCAAACCGATCCACTGACCAGTACCGTTCAGTGGAGACGAGGTCACAGGGCATCTCCAGCTCTACAGTTCTTCAGCAGGACTGGCTGAGACTCGTCTCAAACTCTTTTTGGGTTCATTTTGTGGCTTTTTTTGTTTTGTTTTTTTGTCCAGAACCAGAAGAAAGTTTTCCACCTGATGTTTGGACCTGGATCAGATTTGGTTTGAAACAGTCCTGACTGTAACGAATTGGCCTGCGATTTGCCTTCGGTCATCTCATTCATGTAATAACCCTTGTAGCAAATATCTTCAGACATAAATTTGACCAGTTTTTCTCCTGGTTCTTTTCACTGAAGATCATTTCCTGTCTTCAGACTCGTCTGATGTGGATTTGCTGCTTTTCTCTGGTGATGCTGAGCTCCAAACAAAAACGTTTGGACTTTCTGGACCTCCGTTCGGAGCCCGTCTTCGGGGCGGGGCTTCCTCAGCAGAGGATTCAAGTGATCTAATCTTGTCTGACATGTCGGTTTCCTCTCTGGCTCCTCTGGACGTTTTTATCCTCATCAACACCAATAAAGACAAACTGGGGCATCTGGACGGTTATTATTGCTGACGGCTCAGCTGCTCATCTCAGAAGAAAGGAAATCCAACATCCCATAAAAAGTTTCTCCAGATTCTCTGTGAGGTTGTCGGCACCTGGAGTTTGACTCAGAACCTGTTTGCTTTTATAATGTTTGTCGAACTTCAATGGATGCAGGAACATTTACAGCCTGATTTCTGTCCCAAATCCGCTGCGGTGAAGCAGCTCAGCAAACGTTCAGCGGCTCGATCTGATGGGAAATACCAGGAACTGTTCAAATCCAAACGTAGAGCCAAGCTTTGCAGTGACGGAAAACCTTTAAGGTTTTAGCATCTCAATGCTAAAACCTTAACCATTAAAGGCCGATGGGTCAGATGGTCTGGGGCGGGACAACCAGACGTAAACACAGGAAGGTCAAAGGTCAGTTATCTCTCTGAAACTGGATCAGAGACCAAACCTGGAACTCTGCTAAAGGAAACCGGTTTGTTGTTCCTGGCAAGTGAAGCCAGATGTTTCAGTGTTCAGCACCACTTCAGCATTAAATCCAAAATAATCTGAAGAGATGTTGTGACGGAAACCAAAAACAGCTTTCTGGGTTTTTCCTTGACTCTGAAGCGAGCCGGTTCTGTATCTGCTGGTCAGCTTTAGCCTGAAAATCCATTTCTCTTAAAGCCACCCAAAGTCCCAGAGAAAATGAGCAGCAGGATTACTCTCCTTCAGAAAAGCCTCATGCTGCTGCAGTTCACCGTTTAGCAGAACAAACATGTTTTCCTCAGAACCAGCAGGAAAAATCCAGTTTTAATAAGGCAGGCGCATCAACAGACCCGCAATCAGACAGAGGTTATAGTGAATGTTGCTCTCTGCAGACGACTCGGAGCAGTTCGACTTCCTTTACTGGACCAGGAAGAAACATTTCTGATTCTAACCTAAACCCTCCAACCACATTTCATCTGAATACGGGCTGAAGGAAACGTGCAAAAATACTGTAACTTCATATCGACTACTGGCTAATTTGTGTGTGTCTCAGTGTTTGTTTAGCAGTTGGCCTTCAGGGAAACGGGAAGAAAGTCAGGCTCAGATTTTCAATTTAAAATTGCTTCCAAGAGTCTCAGGATGAAAACCTGGTCACCTGGGTTGAACAGACTTCTGGACAATGAAAGGGAAGCTTCCTGTTGTCAGAAAACTTCCTGTTGTCAGAAAACAGAAAATGTGCTGGAAGCGACATCCAGCTCCTGATCCAATG
Organism: Poeciliopsis prolifica; assembly: GCF_027474105.1. Classification (NCBI taxonomy): domain Eukaryota; kingdom Metazoa; phylum Chordata; class Actinopteri; order Cyprinodontiformes; family Poeciliidae; genus Poeciliopsis; species Poeciliopsis prolifica. The sequence goes on along the minus strand of NW_026562561.1, from coordinate 38,708 downwards.
AGGGAGATGGAAATAAAAGATGAACAACGGATCGGGAGGACTGGTGCAGCCGGCTCGTTAACAGTCACAGCTCATTAAGACTCGACTTCATCAGAATTCACTCACCGTCTCAGCTCCCAACAAATTACTAATATTGTGACAGCATGATGAGAGCAAAAACAAGATGTCAGTTAAAAACGAGGAGCCTGGAGCGTGTGAGTCTGCAGCGTCGTGTCAACGGCGCGATGCGCTAACAATGTCTCTGTGACATGAAGCATCTGCAGCCGCTCAGCGCATCTGCGTCTGGGTTCCCTCCCTGCTCTGACAGCTAACACACACACAGCAAACAAAGCTAACATACACCCAGCTAACATACACCCAGCTAACACACACACAGCAAACAAGCTAACATACACCCAGCTAACATACACCCAGCTAACACACACACAGCAAACAAAGCTAACATACACCCACCTAACGTACACACAGCTAACACACACACAGCAAACACAAAGCTAACATACACACAGCTAACACACACACAGCAAACACAAAGCTAACATACACACAGCTAACACACACACAGCAAACACAAAGCTAACATACACACAGCTAACACACACACAGCAAACACAAAGCTAACATACACACAGCTAACACACACAGCAAACACAAAGCTAACATACACACAGCTAACACACACACAGCTAACACAAAGCTAACATACACACAGCTAACACACACACAGCAAACACAAAGCTAACATACACACAGCTAACACACACACAGCAAACACAAAGCTAACATACACACAGCTAACACACACACAGCAAACACAAAGCTAACATACACACAGCTAACACACACACAGCTATATCCGCTAGCAATGGCAAACGCCGCTTCTCTCTGGGTTCATTTCTGCTTCTAAACAATCTGATTGGATGCTGGGCAAGACTGTTGTAGGTTCAAGTTGAGCTAAAAGGAGTTAGCCTATCAGCAAAGCTATGCTAGCCTAAAATAGCATCTCAATGCTAAACATGTAGCAGCTAACGCTAATGTCAGCGTCCACATTTCTCAACAAGCTCTATGAATGATCAGAGAAACTCTGTAAAGTTTCATAACCAATCTGATGGTTGAAGAACAGATTAAAAACTAAATCTTTTTATCTTGAGCTCAGATTCAACAACTTAATGAGGGTTTTCAATTGAAACACCCAGAGTGAGTGTGTGAGGACATTCCACTCACAATGCTAGCATTTCCATAGGCTGACAGCTGCTAGTCTCTGGAGGCACAGAGGATCGCTCCTGGATCAGGCGATAAACCGACCAGAACCAGCAGGAGGTCCGAGTAAGGAACCGGAGGAGCGTCTTCCGGCCTTTAGGTTTCTATGAAAACTGGAAACATCATGTCGCTCTGAAACCAGCCTGACCTTTCCCTCCCGCAGCAGGGTGTGTGTGTGTGTGTGTGGGTGGATGTGTGGGTGTATGTGGGTGTGGGGTGTGTGTGTGTGTGTATGTATGTGCGCGTGTGGTGTAGGTGTGTGTGTGGGGGTACGGGGGGGTGTGTATGTGCGCGCGTGTGTGTGTGTGTGTATGTCTCCCCCTCGCTGAAGCTGATGGTGCAGGAAGGTTCTGTTGTGTCTTCATTAGTTTTATAGCCGTTTAGTTTCAGATAAATGTATTATTTTATTTTTCATGTATAGTAAGAAATAAACAACAATATATAAAATCTAGATGATGACATCATGGTTAGGTGTTTGGGTGATGTGTGTCCACACACACACACACAATTCCAGCTGTTAATAACGTTTATTTCCCAGTTCACTCATGAAACGCTGCTGTAGCTTTTATGGCTCCAAACATCCCAGTTTGACAGCAAACTGGTTTTATATTGTTGACAAACTGGAGCTGACATGATCCCAACCGGGGCGGGTGACTTTATTTCTCATTACAAAGACATGTTTATTAGCATCAACCATTTTCAGGAAAACTGAACGTCTTTTAAATGGAAATAAAACAACAGACGACCGTTTACGTGCTTCCAGCTGTTATTGATCCATCGCAGCTCCAGCAGGAGGTTGAGAGGAACTCAGTGTTTCTGCAGTTTCTCAGTTTTCTGGAAACTGCCAGGTTCTCTGCCTCCTGCAGCTGCTGTCCAGAACCGTCTCTGCTCCCAAACAAACTCAGAAAGTCTTCACACCCTGCTGGTATTTACTCAGGTTTACTCTATTTTTCTGAAAGTTACTGCAGCTTTAGGTGAAACATGAAGCTGCTCAGCTGAACACAGACTTTTCAAAGTTTTCAAAATTTCTTTTCTGATTTTTAGAATTTACAGCACATTTAACTGCTGAATATTACAACAGATCAAGAAAATACATTTTAATACATAAATGTGGGTTTAATGAGAAGAAATCTTTAATGATAAAAAGTTTTATTTTCAACCTGACAAAACAAAGATGAATGTTTTGTCACTTTAATTCTGTTAATCACCACCAGAACTTTCAGAACCAGGAGCCCTTTAAAGTGAATCCTGAGCAGAACCAGAACATTTTGTCTGGGCACCATGGTGATTAACCATCAGAACCTCTCAGGTTGTGATTTATTACTGCGTATGATGTGTAATGAAAAGGCTGAATGTTAGTAATCGGCGCCAGGCTGAAGCCCAGAAACACAACCGACCCGGCCAGAACCGACCCGATGCAGCCGAACACACGCAGGCTGAAACATTATTATTCATTTTTATTGTGGGAACCAACAAAACACAGAACAAAAAACACACAAGCAAAGCCAGAAGTTCAGAAAATAAGATGAAAACATGAAAACTAAAAACTGATTTTATTGTTCTTCCTCCTGACTCCTTCGAGTTTAGAGTTTGGTTCTGGTTCTGCTCAGACCCAAAGGAAGCAGATCTGCAGGTGAAGTGATGAACTGGAAAAAGATTAAACTCAGTTAAAACAGACAGGAATTTAAAACGAATGGAAAGAATCTGCAGTGGAGCAACATCTTCTAATAATAAATAATTATAAGTCTTAGTTAATCATGTTAGATTATTTATTTCAGATGAATGAATGAAAGTCTCTGAACCAGTTTTAGTTTGTTTGAAATGTTTGACTCATCCTGTAGTTTCAGGTTTTACTCAACCTGCTCTGAATAAATCAGTTATTTTGTTGATGTGGTGAATCTGTTCTGGTGCAGCAAGCAGGTGAATTAATAGTTCACTACATTTATGACTCCATGTAAAGTCAGTCCTGCGGATCGCTGCGTCTTTACCACCAACTAAATCTAGCTGGTGATGTTGAGTTTTACAGTGCTGACCTCCTGCTGCTTCGTTTGGTTTCATTTGTTCTCTAGTCTCAGCTGAATTTCCCCAGCGCCTCCCGTCTTGGGGCTTGGATATGAAAACGTGATGGTGGCTCGGCCGCCATCTGTTCGCCGCCTCAGACGGACCCGCTGCAACCCGCCGGACCTCAGCAGACTGCTAATGAGGAGCACACCAAACTGCTGTCCACAGATGGAGGTGCAGCATCATTACTGCCAAACAAAAACATAACGGAGCTTCAGGAAAACCTCAGAGCTGAAACTCATCCAGCTCCTTGTTCTTACAGAACCAGTAAAACCCGCTGGATCGGCCCAATGAAAGCTTTGCTGGTTTGGACCCATGTGTCGTTTTCTTTGTGACTGTGAGAAATCGTCAGTTTGCTGCAGTAAATTTAGCCGCTCTGGCTCAGTCGGTCGACCTGCCTGCTGCCAGATTTCATGACTTTCACAGGATGAGTCAGAAACTGGAGGCCCGACGGCACAGCAGCCAGTTAAAGAAAACGGCTTTTCCTCCAAAGCAGAGAGACGACACATAAATAAATCGTCTTTCATCCCTTTAGCCAAACTGCACAGGATTCAGCCGTAAACACTCTGAAGGGTTGCACTCGTGGTTTCATTTTCTGAGTTACTGTCGGTGATGCTGAGAGTTTAATGCTGTTGGTCTGCAGAGATGAAGAGATCGCTCTGATCTGCGGCGCAGAAGAAGAAACTCCATCTATGTTCTAACGAGAGGAACCACGACAGGAAGAATGAAAGCAGGAAGGGAAAGTAAAAATGAGTCTTAGACCCGGTTCTAATGAAACCAGAACATCTGGAACAGAACCTCCAGCTGCTGCGGTTCTGACCCAAACCAACCTGTTCCCCTCCTGGCCTATGGGGCGCTGCACCAACAACCACTGCAGGAAACGACACTAAAACCTCTGAATCAATCAATGAATCAAATGTTTTTTTGTATAGCTCATTTCAGCAGCAAGGCATCTCAAAGTGTTTTACATCATAAACACAAAGTCATGCATCATAGAATCAACAATACATTGTTAGATATTACATTTCAAATCAAACTCTAATCAGCTGGTTTTTAGTTTGAGATTTAAAGGAAGTCAGAGTTTTCTGCTGTTTTACAGTTGTCTGGAAGTTTGTTCCAGATTTTTGGTGCATAGATGCTGAAAGCTGCTTCTCCTCTCTTGGTTCTTGGTTCTGGTTCTGGGGATGCAAAGCAGAACCAGAACCAGAACCTGAGAGTCTGGAAGGTTGATACAACAACAGCAGATCTTTGATGTATTGTGGTGCTAAACCGTCCATCACTACTCCCAGGTTTCAGGCTGATCGCTAGTTTTTAGTTGACTTCAGCTGGAGAAAGTTTTGGCACATCCAGACATTTATCTGTTCTAAGCATTTATTCAGTGATTGGATGGGGTCAAAGGTCACCTGGTGACATCATAATGTAGAGTTGAGTATCATCTGCATAGTTATGGTAGCTAATATTATTATTTTCTGTTATAACCTGAGCTAGTGGGAGAATATAAATATTGAATAGGGGTCCTAGGATTGAACCTTGGGGTACCCCACATGTGACCTTTGAAGACACTGAGAGCAACTTCCTGTTTCACCAGATGAAACAAGATGGAGGCGTCAGAGTTTAGTGATTTCTCTTTAGTGTTTGGCTGAAGACCAGGAGCCATTTCTGCTGCTAGCGCTAGGCTAGCATCTTAGCTCTGGTTACCCAGAATGCCCTGCGTTGTAGTGCACTTCCTGCTTTTAAAGCGCTCTCTGGTCCACTTGGCGTTCAGATTCAAACTGAACCGATCGAGGTTTGGAGGACCAGAGGTCAGAGGTCATCCGAACCGGACTTTGACTAGGCAGGCAGAATGAAGTTGGATTTAAAGTGGACTGGAGTCAGATTAGGACTGAACACATGGACCTTCGGTTTCATAGTTAGCTCTTTGTCAAGGGAACCGTTTGCATTTTATTGTTATTGTATTATTATTGTCTCCAGATGGAAGGAATCTGCTGATCAGATTCTGGTTATTGGGGAAATTCAGTCACAAACAGTTGAACATTTCCTCTGGTCCTGTTCTCCCTCCTCAGCGCTGCACTCGGTTCATGTTCCTCTGTCAGCAGCAGCTTCTCTAAGGTTCAGAAAAACCTGGAGCTGCAGCCTGGAGGCTGGATGATGAATGTCTCTCTGCTGTGGAGTGAACTCATGTGACCGGCTGGACTTTGTTGCATCTCTGGTTCAGTTTTCTGTCTTCTTGTTCATCAGTGACTCAGGCTCTGGTGTTAAATGAATCTGGTGCTGTGGGCAGATGATGAAGCAAAATTACCCAAATGAAAACAATAAATCATGAGCTATTGCTGTCATCCTCATGCACAGCCCAGAGCCCTTCAATTAACTCCAATGGGCTGCGTTCATGTCATAATGTACTGAAAGAGCCGGTTCTGCGCCACAGAGTGCCGGCTTCACCACTCACTGGTCTTTACTGCCGCCACTCATCACCTCAACCCGCAGGAAGACGCAACCAGATTACGAGTCGGCGTTGATTTGCACGAGTCACGCTTTGGGAAACGACGGTAATAAAGCAGCAAACAGCCAGAACTTCATCTGGGTCTGCTCCCTTTCCGACAAGAAAAAAACAACAAATGATCTAGGAAGAAATAACATGATTATTTAATACGACTATTTTAAACAGAGACAGAAGTCAAATAAAACTAGCAGAATGAGCTGACATTGAGAAACGTGTCAGAGGAAAACCAGGCCAGAAATCCACTTCAACCCGACTCCGGTCCGTTTCAACCCGACTCCGGTCCGTTTCAACCAGACTCCTGTCCGCTGTAATCCACACGTTGGACCTCATGGCCTAAATTTTTAAATGTGTTGGCAACATGTTTCTTAATATACGCTATACAAAGAAACTTGTATAATTTACAGTAAATTACTGTTAACTCTGTTTCCCAGAATTTCACCGCACAGAGAAACATTTGGAAGAATCACTTCAACAGCACAGATCATTAAAAGGTTTACGGTTAATTTCTATTAAATATGTAGATGTACCAGTTTAACTTTATTATTGACTCTTTATGGAAATGTTCCTTGGAGCAAGGCAAAATAAATAAAACAAAAACAATAGGAACTGAGTGAGTGAAAACATCATGCCAGATTACATTTAACGTGTCTGAATAATGTCCTGGCTGGAGAAATCTCTCCCCAGATGCTTGGAGCTCAAACTCACCATGATTTGCAGAATATATTTTGGTCTTTTTGCTTTTTTGTGATTCTGTTAAAACTGTAAAACAGTCGTATCGGTGGAAACAGAACTGTAACATATAATTTATTATAAAATTCAACTTGACTGCAACTTCCTGGTTGCTGGTGTTTTCAGAACGACACTGTAAAAAATAAACTTGCAGCTGAGACAGTCAGTGAAGATCTGAACCGGTTTTATTTCTGTGGTTTCTGCAGGTTGGACCCGGTTCGTTTGGTCCAGATCCGTCGGGTCTGGGTGGAATCATCGGCAGCCAAACAGCGACCTGAAGTTTGTCCGTCCGTCTGGAAGCCTGCAGAGTCCGCCAGCAGTCAGTGCAGCTGCTGCTTCTGTTTAATAATGTGCAGGAATCGACTGGCAGTGTCAACAGATTGTTGTTATTGATGCTGTGATGTCCAGCAGACAGCATCAATGCAGCCGGACCCTGCAGACGATCGATGGCTTAATGGACGACCAGTCGCTGCTCCACGCCGTTCTGCTGGAGATTCTCCAGCTGACAGCAGGTCTGATTTTATTACAGTCATATTTACACCATCCTCACAGCTTCTGCTCGACGTCTTACTACTAACTCAGTTAGCTGCACACTAGCAAGACTGGAACACCGGAACAGATTTCTGTAAAGGGTAGCTCCCCTCAAATCAACTTGTTCAGCTGACTGATGTCTAAACAGATTGTCTGAGCCCAACGATTCGATTACTGGAGCTCAGAGTGCTGATCGCACTGACCTCTGACTGACCTCTGACCGCTACACTGACCTCTGACTGTCACACCGACCTCTGACCGCCACACTGACCTCTGACTGACCTCTGACCGCCACACTGACCTCTGACTGACTCTGACCGCTACACTGACCTCTGACTGTCACACCGACCTCTGACCGCCACTGACCTCTGACTGACCTCTGACCGCTACACTGACCTCTGACCGCTACACCGACCTCTGACTGTCACACACCTCTGACTGCCACTGACCTTTGACCGCTACACTGACCTCTGACTGACCTCTGACCGCCACACTGACCTCTGACTGCCACACTGACCTTTCCAGACGTCTGACGTTCCGTTCAGAATCCTGGAGAATTATCCTTCTGTTTCAGATTCAGATCAATTAAACAAGATTTGATTATTTTACTCAAATGTCTGAACTTCTGAAGCAGCGCTGTAAATATTTCATTATTTCAAAGCTGTTGAGGTCGTGTTGTTGACATGAATGATTTATGACATCATAAGCGCAGCAGTGAGTCGGATCTGCATGTTTCTGCAGGAGGAAAGCAGAAAACGGGGAAGTCCTGATCCCTCAGAAACATTTAGATCCCTGGAACGTCTGGCAGGTTAAACGCTCACAGGAGCCTGCAGATGCAAACACACTGAAACATTTATATTTCCCTGACAGAGACGTTCCTCTTCGCCTCCCTGTAGCGTTTTACTGAACTCTGTGAAGGAGCAGCAACAGAAACGGCTCCTTCAGCACCTCCTCCTCCCGTTGGGAATCAGGAGGAGATTCTGATCCTGCATCAGAAACTACAGCTAGATTTTCGCTGCTTCTGCCAACCTGAAGCTGCTGCAGAGGAAACTCCAGTCTGTCGCCAGTTTAACTTTTCAGGGCGGCTCAGCAGGCGGGAGAAGCTGATTCTGCTTCTGTTTTTATTGACTCATAAACAAACCAAACGCCAAAACTTTTAGTTCAAAACGGATTAAATACAGAAAAAATAAAGTTCATCCATCAAATGAGGATCCAGAAGAATAAAATGAGTCACGTTGGAGATAAACAGAAACGTCCAAAATGAAGGAAGAAATCCAAATGCACAACAATATGAATGTGTCCAACATGCAGCAGGAAAGACTAAATCAGGACAGAGAATCTTTTTCTGTCTGCAGCCTGTTAGTGGTGATGAAGAGGCTGATGAAGGTTTGGACAGCAGATCGTGTGACATCATCGCTTCAGGCTGGCCGCCTGCCAGAGAGCCGAGGGCGGATCGTTAACTTCACATCCAACTCAGACTGGAGCAGCAGGGAGCAAAACCAGAGAGGAAGACCTGCAGGACGTCAGAGAGCTGGCCAATCAGAGAGCTGGCCAATCAGAGAGCTGGCCAATCAGAGAGCTGGCCAATCAGGGAGCTGGCCAATCAGGGAGCTGGCCAATCAGAGAGCTGGCCAATCAGAGAGCTGGCCAATCAGAAAGCTGGCCAATCAGAGAGCTGGCCAGTCAAAGAGCTGGCCAATCAGAGCTGGCCAATCAGAAAGCTGGCCAGTCAGAAAGCTGGCCAGTCAGAAAGCTGGCCAGTCAAAGAGCTGAAACATTTGAGTCAATTTGATGATTTTGATGTTCAGTTTTGGATCGAATCAGTTCAGTTTAGTTGTGGTTGTTTTGAAGCCTCCAGTAGTTCATATTTTTATATTTTCTTAATTTTTATTTCTTATAAATCACTTTGATTTTATCTCAGTTCAGTACAATTGAGAATAAATAACATTTCAGTGCAGATTCATTTTCACCAGGTAAAGGTGTCTGACCTGTTGGGGGAACAAAGTGGATGTTTTAATCTATGAACAGATATAAACGTTGATGGATTGAGCCGACCAGATTTGCTCCAGTTTCAGAGGAACCAGAGACTCTTCATCATGAAATGTTTTCCTCTGTAAAACCTGTTTCTGCTAAACTCTGATAAGTTGCAGCTTTGTGTTGGGCGGAGTTCTCCGTCTGCTTCCAGATACTTTTTGCTCCGTTTGCTTTTCATTTCCTCCTCCATCATAAACGTTGAGGTGTTCAGTGCTGCTCCGGCTCCAGCTTTGTGCTCGTTGGAGAAAGAAAGGGAACTTTGAAGCGGCTGACGGAGGAACCGGGCCTCCCCTGAGAGGCTGGTTCTCCTCCCTGCCTTTTGTTTCCTTTCAGACGTGAGAGAGAAGATTTCTCTTTGAAATGTTTGTTCTGTTCAGAGGAGTCGAGTCAGAGGGACAAAGCAACCTTCAGCTGGAAGTTTCCACAGAGGATCTGGGAACTGACTGCCTGCCGTCTCCTCAGTCTACCCGACGACTGACGCGGCGACGGCTTCCAGTGAGAGCACAGATTTACAGACACGGGATAAAACGGATCCGGATGAAGGGCAGCGGCGACAAGCCACACACAAAGCAATAAATTATCCAGTAAAAGGTTTAATAATTCAGTATTTACGACTGGACAACCAGGAGCAAAGCTCCCGCCGGCGTTCTCGGCTCCTTACAGATTCAGAAGACGTGGTTCTCTGGACCCGGAAACCTGAACTTTCAATTCACTTTCTGGACCCAATTTATTCATTATTAGCAGAAAACAAAGGATGTCTCAGACTAATGGGGTCCAGTCCGTCCAGGTAAACGAACTGGAAATGACCAGAGAAAACCTGAGGAAACTCTAACCTCTAACTGTCACCTCTAACCCTGCATAATTATTTGGATTTGGGTGTTTCAGCCAGTCAGAACCCTCAGCCCCGCCCAGGTCCAGACTCGTCGGTGGTTTTGTGCTGTCATCATGTTCTAGAAACGATAAAGTCCATCAGAACCGGAAGTGAGACTCGGAGTCCTGCTGGGTTTTCAGTGGTTTGTTTCTGAAGCTTGTTGGTTTCCTGAACCGATCCAGTTTCTCTTACCGCTGGCTTGGGGAATCCTTGTTTCTTCTTGTGTGGTTCTGGTCATTCGGACCGGACCGCAGGCGGATCTGTTCCTTTCATCTTATTGGCTGAAACCAATAAACTCCCCAGTCAGCAGTTTTCCTCAGTCACTGGGAAACGGATCCGATTTACTCTATGAATCAGCTGAATGCAAACACAAAGTTTGTTGCTTTGAAACTCCTGAAACTGTAGTGGTTTCTTCATGACTTTAACTAGGACATTTAGGACAAACTGCTAAATCTCTGAGATGTATGGCTTTCATGTTTTTTCCCTGTTTCTCTCTGATGAATTGTTCTTGTTTGTTTCACAGATTCTGCTCAGTTTCTCCCAGATGTTGATGTGTCAGAACCAGGCTGGTTCCGGTCGGGTCTGATTGAACGTGGGTTCGGCCCGGTGCCTGCAGTCAGCTCTGTTTGCGCTCTCGGTGTCATTAGCATGTTGTCTGGAGCAGAAACGCCTCCACTCCGTCAGTAAGTCATAAATTACTGTCTTTGTGTGGCTTTTTCACTCGGCTGCTTAGCGACGTCTAATTAGCCCAGCGTGTCTGCAAACTGTGTCGGCGTTGAACTTTTTATTTTGTCATTGAAATGAGCTTTTACAAGTGAACCGCTGAGATGTGACATGTCGCCGGATCCATACTCCTGAAAGAATTGTTTACCTCTGAGAAGGCGGAGAGCAGCGGCGCCTCCTGCGACACGGCCGCTTATTAATCAGAGAAAAGATGCTTTAAGCCAAATCAACAGACATTCAGAAACAGGTTCAGCTGCTGCATCCAGTGGCTGCAATCATTCTATTGGCTGAGAGGTTGCCAGGCGACGGTGCATTTTTTTCCAGAAGCAAGCAGAAAATGTTTGTTACGTGAGCAGAGAGTCTGAGCAGCGACTAAATCTGAGGATGGAGTTCTGGTTCCAGTAGAACCGGGTCAACCGGACTGTAAGGGGTTAAACACTTCCTTTCAGATCCAGGATCCAGCTGGACTCGTTTATATAACTCAGTTCGACTCTTTCTTCATGTGTTGTCTGCGGCTCGTTCTCGACTCTCAGCGTTTTGCTTCTTCAAGGTAAAAACTTTGTTTTCCTGCTGAGCTGCTCTGACTTTCAGAGGGTCCGGGAGATCAGTTACAGACCTGACAAAGAGGTTCTGAAGACAAACTGGCTCAAACTGATTCTGAAACCTCTCCACTGGGGGGCGCTGTGGAGTCAGAGCAGACTTGACCCTGCCTGTCACTGCTGCTGATGCTAATCCATCCAGAAAGTGTGTGCAGACGTCCAGCCAGCAGAAAGCATGAAGGTGAAGCTTCATTGATCCGCAGGAGAAACTGAGCAGATCAGAGCTTCAGCAGCTGGCAGAACCAGAGCCTGTCATCACAGCAGATGCTGCCTGACAGCAGGTCGCGACCCCGCTGCCCACACCTTAAACACACACACACACAGTTCACTGCCAGTGGGCCAGGCTGGAGCTGACAGAAAACACTGAAATGTTTTACAGAGCAGCACAAATCCTGAACGCTGCAACAATCATCAGAATGAACCTCATTAGAAACTCCTGCTGCAGTTTTGATGAGGATTTTACATGTAGAGTCTGACCTGGACTGAGGTCAGCAGGACGGCCAGGCAAACCGCTTTTACTCACAAAGAACTCAGAATAATAACAAACATAGACAAGATGCTTAAAACAGAGACCATCAGTCAGGATGAGCAAAACGATTCAACAAATACGAGTTTTAAGACGATTCAGAAACAGAAGAGAAACCTGATCTCTGCCTGGTTGCAGGAGAACGAACTCCCATCGCTTTAATCCAACTCTGGTCCCAGAAAGTCCAGTTCGTTTCACCAGCTTCCTGATGGTCCGGTCGACCCGGTTCTAATGGAACCAGAACATCTGGAACAGAACCTTCAGCTGCTGTGGTTCTGACCCAAACCAGCCTGTTCCCCTCCTGGCCTGTGGGGGCGCTGCACTAACAACCACTGCAGGAAACGACACTAAAACCTCTGAAGAGAGCAACTTCCTGTTTCAGCAGATGAAACAAGATGGAGGCGTCAGAGTTTAGTGATTTCTCTTCAACCGAACCCAGACTGAGGTTTGGAGGGTCAGAGGTCAGAGGTCAATTAGTGTTCGTACCTCACCAACCAAATCGGAGGTTCTGGGCAGACGGACTGGAGTTAATGAAGAATCGGTTCTGGTTCTGGTTCTGCTGCATGTTGCTGTATGGAGCTGTTTTCCAGTTGGAGGCTGCTGATTGGCTCCTGGTCTCCATGGTGAACAGTTTTCTCACACCTCAACATGCATCCTGTTGCCACGGCGCCGGGCTGCAGGAACCTGCTGGAGGCTCCGTGAATCCATCACTCTTCATCCTCCTCCTCTTCATCACTCTTCATCCTCCTCCTCTTCATCACTCTTCATCCTCCTCCTCTTCATCACTCTTCATCCTCCTCTTCATCACTCTTCATCATCCTCTTCCTCTTCATCACTCTTCATCCTCCTCTTCATCACTCTTCATCCTCTTCATCACTCTTCATCACTCTTCATCACTCTTCATCCTCCTCCTCCTCTCATCACTCTTCATCCTCCTCCTCTTCATCACTCTTCATCCTCCTCTTCATCACTCTTCATCCTCTTCATCACTCTTTATCACTCTTCATCATCCTCTTCCTCTTCATCACTCTTCATCCTCTTCATCACTCTTCATCACTCTTCATCACTCTTCATCCTCTTCATCACTCTTCATCACTCTTCATCCTCCTCTTCCTCTTCATCCTCCTCTTCCTCTTCATCCTCCTCTTCCTCTTCATCCTCCTCTTCATCACTCTTCATCCTCTTCATCCTCCTCTTCATCACTATTCATCCTCTTCATCCTCCTCTTCATCACTCTTCATCCTCTTCATCCTCCTCTTCATCACTCTTCATCCTCCTCTTCATCACTCTTCATCCTCTTCATCACTCTTTATCACTCTTCATCATCCTCTTCCTCTTCATCACTCTTCATCACTCTTCATCACTCTTCATCACTCTTCATCCTCTTCATCACTCTTCATCACTCTTCATCCTCCTCTTCCTCTTCATCCTCCTCTTCCTCTTCATCCTCCTCTTCCTCTTCATCCTCCTCTTCATCACTCTTCACTCTTCATCCTCCTCTTCATCACTATTCATCACTCTTCATCACTCTTCATCATCCTCTCTTCATCACTCTTCATCATCCTCCTCTTCATCACTCTTCATCACTCTTCATCCTCTTCCTCCTCTTCATCACTCTTCATCACTCTTCATCCTCCTCCTCTTCATCTTCCTCTTCATCCTCCTCTTCCTCCTCCTCTTCATCCTCCTCTTCCTCCTCCTCTTCCTCCTCTTCATCCTCCTCTTCCTCCTCCTCTTCATCCTCCTCCTCTTCATCATCCTCCTCCTCCTCCTCTTCATCCTCCTCCTCTTCATCCTCCTCTTCCTCCTCCTCTTCATCCTCCTCCTCCTCTTCATCCTCCTCTTCCTCCTCCTCTTCATCCCTCTTCATCCTCCTCTTCATCCTCCTCTCATCCTCCTCTTCATCCTCCTCTTCATCCTCCTCTTCATCCTCCTCCTCCTCTTCATCCTCCTCTTCATCCTCCTCTCATCCTCCTCTTCATCCTCCTCTTCATCCTCCTCTTCATCCTCCTCCTCCTCTTCATCCTCCTCTTCATCCTCCTCTCATCCTCCTCTTCATCCTCCTCTCATCCTCCTCTTCATCCTCCTCTCCCTCATTCACACCTCGTCAGTCGGGCTTCGCTCGCTAACAGGAACTCATTCAGTGTTTCTCACGTCTCTCTCTCCTTCCATTCATCTATTTGCATGTTTAACTTTAGTTCCTTTTCCTTTCAGAGTGAAATTCTTTTTCCTCATCCTGCTTCCTGCTGTCTGAGTTTCTCTGTTCAGGCTAACAGCAGCCAACACAACGACCACCACTCCGTTCTCCTCCATCTCTCTCCTCTAAAAACTCCTGTCCACCTTCTCGTCCGCTGCTGTTCATTATTCTTCATCTCAGAAGATGAAAGATAATAATTCCTTCATTCTGGCTGGGGGCGTGGCTACAAGGCTGTCCTTGCTATCTGATTGGCCAGCCTGCCTGGCCCCGCCCACCAACAGTCAGTCTGTTTATTTAATTTGGGACATAAATTAATGATTCCTCCTAATGTTTATTTATTAACATGTAAATACGTGAGATTACAGCCAAATTCCTGATTTTCATCTCCGTGTGTCAATCAGGTTTATTAGTGGAGAATATTTTAATGTCATTCAAAGTGCATTAAAATTATAATACAGAAATAAAAAAGTCATTAAAACATCATGCAGTCACCGATGGATAAACCAGAAACAAACGTTACATTTTAATGAATGCATCATCAAAATAATCAATACACATCCAATACGTTGGCCAATGTTTCATTCATTGTGGTTCAAAATGGGTTTAAGTTTGGATTTAACGGCGCTCAGTGTTTCGGTTGTCTTTCAGTTTTCTGGAAGTTTGTCCCAGATTTTGGTGCATAGATGCTGAAAAATGTTTAATGAAGAAGATAAGGTAAATAGTTAAACAGTTTTTGCCATTTTTAGTCAATGAGGATTTACTAATTATGTCTTTAAATTGAATAGAGTTAGCATCACGGTGCTAATGCTAGTTATATACAGCTATGCTATGCTAAGCTAAGTGGGCTAACAGTGTCCTAAAACTAACAAACTGAATAGTCTTCACTGTTGTATTTTATTTGGATAATTTAATAGTTTGCTGTTCAAGTTTTGACTAACGGTTCATTATAATCTGCATTGGATTAAGTGAAGTTTTCGCCTCCTTTCTGAAGCAGCGTGTAGACGCGGCCTGCCGCCATTACTCTAAAGTCAGTGTTGATGTAATAACCATATAAATCATGCAGCTTCTCGGGTCTCCGGACAGAGACAAAGTGATTCCTGCTGCTCAGAGATTATCGATCAGTTTCCTGGAAGGTTAAAGTCTCGGCCCAAAGCCGAGCCGCATGATGAATTCCTACGACCTTGTCTCCATCAGCTCCTCGCTCTCCTTCTGGACCGACCTCCCACCACCGAAGGGCTTCTGCTAAATGTCAAGACTGAAGTTTTCTCGGCCCGATCAGCGGCGCCAAGCCTATCGGTGTCTGGATTCCTCACAGAACTCCATTAACGCCGTGAAGGTCATCGGACCAAACATCCAGGACCGACACGCCTGATGGATCCTCAGATGGATCCTCAGATGGATCCTCAGTTGGATCCTCTGATGGATCCTCAGATGGATCCTCTGATGGATCCTCAGATGGATCCTCAGTTGGATCCTCTGTTGGATCCTCTGATGGATCCTCAGATGGATCCTCTGATGGATCCTCAGATGGATCCTCAGTTGGATCCTCTGTTGGATCCTCTGATGGATCCTCTGATGGATCCTCAGATGGATCCTCAGATGGATCCTCTGTTGGATCCTCAGATGGATCCTCTGATGGATCCTCAGATGGATCCTCAGTTGGATCCTCTGTTGGATCCTCTGATGGATCCTCAGATGGATCCTCAGATGGATCCTCAGATGGATCCTCTGTTGGATCCTCAGATGGATCCTCAGATGGATCCTCTGATGGATCCTCAGATGGATCCTCAGATGGATCCTCTGTTGGATCCTCAGATGGATCCTCAGATGGATCCTCTGATGGATCCTCAGTTGGATCCTCTGATGGATCCTCAGATGGATCCTCAGATGGATCCTCAGTTGGATCCTCTGATGGATCCTCTGATGGATCCTCAGATGGATCCTCTGTTGGATCCTCAGATGGATCCTCTGATGGATCCTCAGATGGATCCTCAGTTGGATCCTCTGTTGGATCCTCTGATGGATCCTCAGATGGATCCTCAGATGGATCCTCAGATGGATCCTCTGTTGGATCCTCAGATGGATCCTCAGATGGATCCTCTGATGGATCCTCAGATGGATCCTCAGATGGATCCTCTGTTGGATCCTCAGATGGATCCTCAGATGGATCCTCTGATGGATCCTCAGTTGGATCCTCTGATGGATCCTCAGATGGATCCTCAGATGGATCCTCAGTTGGATCCTCAGATGGATCCTCTGATGGATCCTCAGATGGATCCTCAGATGGATCCTCTGTTGGATCCTCAGATGGATCCTCAGATGGATCCTCTGATGGATCCTCAGATGGATCCTCAGTTGGATCCTCTGTTGGATCCTCTGATGGATCCTCAGATGGATCCTCAGATGGATCCTCAGATGGATCCTCTGTTGGATCCTCAGATGGATCCTCAGATGGATCCTCTGATGGATCCTCAGATGGATCCTCAGTTGGATCCTCAGATGGATCCTCTGATGGATCCTCAGATGGATCCGGTTCACGGCCTGCTGCAGCGATCTGATCAGAGATGAGATCCACATACTGAACCAAACGGAGGTCAGGAGGTGATCCTAATGGATCACACCAGATCAACGGTTCCTGCAGCCTTTTACTATTGGCTCATATCATAACCTGCTGGCATCGAGGGCCCAGCATGCACTGCACTGGTGAAAAAATGTCGATAACCAGCTTCTGAAGTATTTATGATTTTTTATGAGACGCAACAACTTTTAGGTGAATAGGAAATTACAAGACATTCAACTTAGTCTTCCGTATCTGGTTCTGCTGAGTCGGGCCTGGCCGCCGGATCCGGAGTGGGTCTGGGTTTCTGGTCTCAGAAGTTCTGTGGTTTTTGTTTCTTCTGTCTTCTGCCTCCCTCAGGGAGTTCCCGCTGCTCCTGAACGCATCGCGGATCCATGCGGTTCTGCTCTGAACGGGTTGAGGTTCGTCAAGGTGAGGCGCCGCCATGCAGCCGGGTCACCTGCTCCTGCTGGCCTCTGATTGGCTCTTCAGCTCTCCTCAGGCTGCAGCATCAGCACCTGGAGGAGAGGAGTGTGACTCCTTCAACGACGCCCCGATCAGAGAGAGCCAGGTCACATGGATGACCTCTGACCTCCGCTGTCAGCAGACATCATCATTAAACCGTCTGAACACAAAAACATCACCAGAATGACCTCAGGCTTTTGGGATCATGTTATTTTTTCCTGAAGGGAAAAATTGAAAGAAAACACAATGCACAAAATTGGGCCAGTTTGTTTTCTTATTTAATATTTCTGACGATGAAAATATATTTCATTCCTTCAGCAAATCACCAGCAGAGAGGAAATAAGGGATTTTTAAGACTTTGGTTTTTCTTGCTCTGGTTCTGAAGGAATCTTGATTTTTCTTCTCATCCAACAAACAGGAAAAGGGATTTTCTAAACGTTTCGTTTTGCATAAACATTTTTTTCATGTCTTGCATGAAAAGAAAAAAAAAAAAACTTTTCCAGTTGCCCTTCAGGGACTCAGCCACACAAAAGAGAAAACTTTTTGTTTTTTCTCTGTTGGATGTTTGAAAACCGTTGAGGAAGTTTTGCTTGTTACTTTTTTTAACTGTCTGGTGAAAAAACCCTTAAATATTGAAATGTGTGCAGGATCAGCTCATCCTGCAGCTCGGTGGTGGAGGGATGGGGATGTGGGCTTATGCTGGAACAACCAGACTATAACATATTTCATTTATTTCCCAGACTTTTTAAATAACGTTTATCTGATATTAAACATGTTTTCATTAAATCCACATTTCTGTTTTTAAAAGTTTTTTTTTTCAGTTTCATGTGATATTCTATTTTTAGATGTAATTTTTTCATTAGTTACCATAATTAACAAAACATAAATACTAAATTTTCTGAAATGAATTGTTTTGTTAATATTCTAATGTTTTATTTTCTGATGTAATTTTTACTCTGAAGTCTTTTATTGTTTATTGAACTTCACTGTGGATCAATAAATGATGTTTCTCTTCTGATCGGTTTTGGTTCTGATTATTGGACAGTTCTGCATCTGATCTGATTTTTCTGTCACTTCCTGTTTTCAGGTGTCACTTCCTGCGGCGAGCCAAGCCACGCCCTCTTCTCCTCCACCTGAGCTGTGCAGCTCCTCTCCCTGCCCAGAGACCGTTTTCGGGTTTCGGTTCCCCTTCCAGCCCGTCCTGCAGGGTGAACCCAGAAGCTGTCGGCTTCAGGCTGGAAATCCTGATTCGTTTCTGCTTGTGTGAAAAACCTTGAAACGTTTAACCTTCGTACCGACTGAGAGCAAAATCTGTTTTCAATGACGCCACAAATCTGAATCTGCACAGATCAGAATAAAAGTACATTTATTCTGTTCTAGAACAGAATAAAACATCTTGTTTTATGGGAGTAAAATGTACTGATGAATTCATATCCACATGTATTGACAATGTATTTATGACTTTACTGCTCAGATTCGTAAACATTTTGCCTTAAGTTGGTGTAAATTTAGCTTTGATGCTGATTTGATCCAACAGGATCCTGAGGAAAAAAAACCGACTGCTGGATCTTAGCATGAATTCATTAAAATCTGCTGTCAGACCTTCAGTTCTGGTGTTTCAGAACAATTCATCCTGAATGGACCAAACAAAGAGATTAAAATCGTCTTCATCATCAGCGTTCAGATAAAAGCTCCCTGATGGTCTGTTGAGCGTCTTGCCGATGCAGCCGGTTTCCTCTGACTCAATCTGTCCTGACCTTCAGACTGTTTTACTGCCACGTTGACCTTTTTATGCAGTTATTATTTCTGACATTTGTCTGGCTGCAGAGTCGATGCCAGAGCCACGAGGTTAACATGACGGCGGCTCGTCGCGCTCAGATCTCTGTCATTTCCTCTCCGTCTGTAAACCAAGAAGAAGAGAAGCAAACTCTCATGATGGAGGAAACTTCTTCCTCTAACATCAACTTCTCTAAAGAGCTAAACATGACGGCTCAGGATCTGTTCTGGGTTCAGAAGCAGTAAACCTGCAGCTTTACCCGCAAACAAAACAGGAAAAATGACAATTAATTGTGTTAACAAACTGCAAGGAGTCGATCAAGTTACACAAACTGTAGTTTCTCCAGATGTTGACGCTGCGCCTGGTTAGAAGAAACAGGAAGTGGAGACGATCCTTCTGCACATCCACTCAGCAGGCGCTAGCAGCGTTAGCAAGGTCAGCAAATGTTGACCTTTCCATCAGCAGTTTCTAATGTGAAACTTTTATCATAAATATTTTGCTCAGCCTTAATCATGCATTTGGGAACTAAATGTTTAGTTTGCAAACTGAATGTTCAGCTTGTAACCTAAATAAAACGGTTAGTTTAGAACATTTTAGATGGATGGACATTTTAGCTCCTGATTTTCTTCTGACGGTTGAAGTTTTCAGTAATAAATAAATAGAAACATTAAATGTTTTTTCCTGTCAGCTGAGTAAACCAGAACGTTCTCGTCAGATTTCAGTTCATTTGGGTTCGGGTTGTGATCTAAACTCTGCTGTTTGCAGATGCGGCGGGTCCGCGGTTCCGTTCAGCCCAAACAGAACCGGATGGAGCCGCAGGACAGCTTTTAATGAAACGCCGCCATCTCCAGTCCCGCCGGACAGTTTAGAGGAAAGTTGGTCAAAGCGGCGCTGATATTGACTCGCTCAGTGAGAGCGCGGCGCGGCGCGGCGGTGACACTTTTATTAACATGATGAATGTTTTCTGGATGGGACATCTTGTCCTGCCGCCAACAGAAAGCTCTGATTTATGACGGCTTCTCAGGCCGCTGTCACAAAACAATAGCAGCGGGAATGATCGGGACTGGAGGATCAGCGGGACAAATGATCCCGTCTCACAGCTGGACCCCTGCTGCTCTGATCTCTGCATGACGGAGCCGTAACTCAGATCCCTGCTTGGATCTGTGAGGGGCGTCTTCATCACGCTGGTCCATGTGCTTCAGCAGCAGAACTTCTCCCAAACCTTCTGGACCAATTGGACCGGCCAGCACCGAACCGTGAGACAAACGGACCGAGCGCCGCTGGGAACAGAATGTCAAGGTCAGCGCAGTAATTACATGAGTCACATGGTCTGTTGTCCCTCAGCAATCAGGACCACAGATCAGAGGCAACGTCTGATTAACGGCTTCAGAGGAACATGAAGGAGAAAACAGTTGAACATTGAATCCGACGTCGCCGACCAGAACCAGATGAAACTCCTGCACAGAACCAGGAGATCAGAAATGAGTCAGATTTGGGTTTTTATTTCCGTTTCATCTGAAGATTCTCTGCAGGTGAAGCATCAACATCCTCCTGCAAACAATCAAATCAGGCTGGAAGATTTCTCTGTTTCATCTCTAAGTGTCAGTTCAGCAGAACAAAATGAGAGCAAAGAAATTCCCTGGAAACAGGAAGAGATCCAGACAAGCTTCCAGATTGTTCAGCCAGGATGTCAGATTTCACAAAACAATAGCAGAGGCTATTCGCGTTGAACCGAAGCTCTGGATTAATGTTTGCACTAAAAACTCCCTGAACCAGAACTCCGTCAGCTGCAGCTCAGGAATCCATGGGATTATAATCCCTGTTGAGCCGCTGTTGCTAATTAGCGTAGCATAAAGACCAGAGAGCGGGCCGATGCTAAGCTAACCCGATCCTCTTTGACCGACATGGAACAAAATATTATTTCAATATATTTTACAGTTTTGTTGCGTTTTAATTCTTAAACTTTTTCCCAAAAGAGTCTGAAAAAAACGCAATTTGCACATTTTGATCAACTCTGTTTTTTTATTATTTCTGATTAGAAAAAAGTTTCCTTAATTTCTTCAGCAAAAGAGCAACAGAGAGAAGAGTTTTTGTCTTTGTATTCATTTATTTAATTTGTTGTTTTTGGGCCTGAAAGTTGACTGGAAAAATCTTTTTTCTTCCAACAGAAAAATAAATAATTCACTTTCTTAAGAGAATAAATGATTCTATTTCTTTTGCTGTTTGTTGGAAAAGTTGGATGAAAGGGTAAAAATTATTTTTATCCACTTGCTGTTCAGAACAAAACAAGATTTTAAGAAAACATTTTTCTTGTCTGCTGGTTGTAGAAATGAAGGAAATTAGTTTTTCTTTAGTCAGAAAAACACAATTGATGGATAAATAGATTTTATATTATTTTTGACCATGACTTTTAAAAGCAGGATAATTCAGTTTCTTTCTTTTGCCTTTGGGCTTCCGTACAACTGGCTGATTCCCGCCCAGAACCGCAGAGCCGCGGTTGGTTCCGCTGTTTGCAGCTGATGGTCCGTGAAGGCATCGTGACCTTTCCAGGAGGTCAGCTGCGTGTCCTCCGCTCCACAGCGGGGGTAAATTAAACCCGCCTCCGTCTTGTTCCCTTCGTGAAAGGCCCGTCAGACCTTCATCACTCCTCATCACTAAAGGTCAGTCAGCAGGTGAGCAGCAGAAGCTGCTGATTTACGACCGGCTTCATTTCTACGCCTGTAAATCATTAAACTCCAGGCTGGAGAGGAAACTGAAGTCCAAACCCGATTCTGTGGCGGTAACGGCATCAAACCCCCTGCTGCTCATCTGTGAAGGAAAATCAGAACAGAAAATATAATCCAACATTTACTCTCTTCTTCTTTCTTACATTCAGTCTTAGCTGTTTAATCTCCTTGTGTGTAAAGATGAATAAATAGTTTTAGTCTGATTTCGTCTGTAAAAGTTTATTTCAGCAACAAGGAGGCTCCAAATCATTTCCATCAAAAAACAGCAAACAGACCAATTATGAAACAAAATGTCATCATTGAAACGATCAAGCAAATATTGATTATGGATCAAAATCGGCTCTAATCAGCTGGTTTAGAGCTCAGGGTTTCGGCTGTTTGTTCCAGATCTGTGCTGCATAGAAGCTGAATGCTGCTTCTGCTCATTCGGTTCCATCATCTGAGGTTCAATGAGAAAATAATGTTTTTCCAGTGAAACCAGTGAAACCAGTGGAACCAGTGGAACCAGCAGAACCAGTGGAACCAGCAGAACCAGCGGAACCAGCGGAACCAGTGGAACCAGTGGAACCAGCAGAACCAGCGGAACCAGCGGAACCAGTGGAACCAGCGGAACCAGTGGAACCAGCGGAACCAGCGGAACCAGTGGAACCAGCGGAACCAGTGGAACCAGTGGAACCAGCGGAACCAGTGGAACCAGTGGAACCAGCAGAACCAGTGGAACCAGCGGAACCAGTGGAACCAGTGGAACCAGTGGAACCAGCAGAACCAGCGGAACCAGCGGAACCAGTGGAACCAGCGGAACCAGTGGAACCAGCGGAACCAGCGGAACCAGTGGAACCAGCGGAACCAGTGGAACCAGCGGAACCAGTGGAACCAGTGGAACCAGCGGAACCAGTGGAACCAGTGAAACCAGTGGAACCAGCGGAACCAGTGAAACCAGAGGAACCAGCGGAACCAGTGAAACCAGCGGAACCAGTGGAACCAGTGAAACCAGTGGAACCAGCGGAACCAGTGAAACCAGCGGAACCAGTGAAACCAGCGGAACCAGTGGAACCAGTGAAACCAGTGGAACCAGTGAAACCAGCAGAACCAGCGGAACCAGCGGAACCAGTGAAACCATTGGAACCAGCGGAACCAGTGGAACCAGCGGAACCAGTGAAACCAGTGGAACCAGCGGAACCAGCGGAACCAGTGAAACCAGCGGAACCAGTGAAACCAGTGGAACCAGCGGAACCAGTGAAACCAGCGGAACCAGCGGAACCAGTGAAACCAGCGGAACCAGTGGAACCAGTGAAACCAGTGGAACCAGTGAAACCAGCGGAACCAGTGGAACCAGCGGAACCAGTGAAACCAGCGGAACCAGTGGAACCAGCGGAACCAGTGGAACCAGTGAAACCAGCGGAACCAGTGGAACCAGTGAAACCAGCGGAACCAGTGGAACCAGTGAAACCAGTGGAACCAGTGAAACCAGTAGAACCAGCGGAACCAGTGAAACCAGCGGAACCAGTGATACCAGCGGAACCAGCAGAACCAGCAGGTCCAGTGGAACCAGCAGAACCAGCAGGTCCAGTGGAACCAGCAGAACCAGCAGGTCCAGTGGAACCAGCAGAACCAGCAGGTCCAGTGGAACCAGCAGAACCAGCAGGTCCAGTTCGTTCACATGAAATGGATGTGCTAGCAGAGCGTGTTGCTTTCCTCTCTTGGGAGGAAGAGTCTGAGGCTGGACCCGTTCTCCGTTCAGGCTCCCCAGGCTCGATAACCTCTGGATAATTATACGCCTCTCAGACGGGAGGCAGCAGTAACTGGTGGGGGAACGCAGAGATAAGTGCTGCTCTGAGGGAAACAACTGCAGATACACGACGCGTTCAGACAACTGCTGAATTACTTCAGCTTCATTCTGCAGGTTGAGAACAAGTGGGACTGGAGGCAGTTATTTAGGGTCCGAACCCGGCGGCCCGTCTGCAGGTCCGTCTCCGAGACCCACATTCAGCCAAACATTAATCTACTGCTTTGTTCAGCTGCTATGACTGAATGTTTATCATCCAACCTGCACGGCAGAACGGTTCTGGACGTCCAGTTGGGTCGTATTCGTACACACTGACCGGTCCTGATCAGAACGGTTCTGCTGCAGGAGGAAGCCGGGTCCAAACCTGCACAGGGGTTCTGATGCTGCACCGCTTGGTTCTGCTGGATCGATCTGATCCTGATGGGAGCCGTGTCTTCTAACACCGGGCATGATGAAGAAGATGATGATGATGATGAAGAAGAAGGTGATGATGATTATGATGATGATGATGAAGGTGTTATTCATAGAACAGCGGGTCTCTACAGATGAAGGCTTGTGGAGGTTCTTCATCATCCCAGTCAGCAGATGGACCTTCAGAACCAGAACCGTTGGGATTTTCTGATGTTCTGCTGGATAAAACCAAAGCTAACATGTTAGCCTAGCGCTAGCAGCAGAAATGGCTCCTGGTCTTCAGCCAAAGACTAAAGAGAAATCCTCCATCTTGTTTCATCTGGTGAAACAGGAAGTTGCTCTCAGTGTCTTCTTCGTTGGTTTTGTGCCGTTCGCAGGGAAACGACCCGCAGAGTTTTTCCAGTGAGGAAGAAAACCGTAGCAGCTGGAAATGGAAGAGATGTTTCAGTTTGAGCGAAATGAGGTTTATTCAATCTGCGTCTGCTGGACTTTAACGGGTCAAAAAGCTCAGAGAATCGCTGGACTTTATGGAGCTGCTGATGTCTCAGATTGAAGGAGAGGCGGTGCAGCTGGTGCCGGACCGGCCCTCTCCGTCACTCATCGTTATAAAGTCCCATTTTCTGAGAAGAAATGAGTCAGGCCTGAACAGCCATTGATCGCCCACTCAGACATCGATGTTCTGCCTCTCAATTATCATGAAAGCATCAGCGAGACTCCAGTGGCGCAGCAGCCCTCATTTTCTCATTTCCAGCCAGAAGAGGCCCGCAGCAGCACAGCAGGAGGCCCGGCTCCGCCCCGGAGGCCCGGCTCCTCCTCTGTCCCGCCGATGTGGGACGGTGCAGCGCTGTGGAACCAGCAGGTCCAGTGGAACCAGTGGAACGTACAGCAAACGCATTAGCTGTGAAGCTGAAACATTCATCTGGGCTGTAAACTATGAGGCCTTCAGGTTCTGTTGCTGAACGTGACGGAACCAGTGGCAGAGCCTGAGGGGTGGCCGGGGTGGCACTTGCCACCCCCAACAGAGCCCTTGCCCCCCCTACTGCCACCCCACTGGAAATGGTCATTTTATAATATACTGATGAGATCGGCAAAGATTTGCCAGGAAAACTGTACTTTCCGACTGTCCCTGAAGGCAGCCCGATGCCAGACGCTGTTCATTGGTTAAACTGACATGTAGTTCCTGCTTGATCCAAAACACATCAACGGCTTTAGAGTTACACCGTCAGGAGTTCTGCAGGTATTTCCAACATTTTACCGCTCAGCAGTAACCGCTGTTACCTTCCTAATGAGAGGCGGCTCTTGTCATACATTTCTAAAAAGAAACAAAATGGTTGTGTACCGCTGCGTAGTGCCTCGTTTATTATATTAGCCATGCTAGTGCTGATAGGTCGTGTTTTAGACAGATTCTTTTAACATATGTTTTAGTGACATGCTGCCCTCTAATGTTTCATATCTCCCAGCTCTTGCTTGAAATGTGTGGTAAGAATATGTGAAAAACCATTAAGTTTTATAATGACTGAAATGTAAGTAGGTTATGTCATATGAAAGCTTTGAATTATAACCTCACTAGTTATATTAATTAATTTTGAACGAAAGGAACAAATATTTTTTCGTTTCGTTCCATGGAACGGTCCATTTGTATATGGACCCTCTGATAAAGCCTTGCTCACCCTTTGGCCCCCCTTGGAAAAAAGTCTGGCTCCGCCACTGGACGGAACCAGAGCGGCAGGAACTTCATTCAGGTTCTGAACCGGCTCGGCGCTCAGACCCGTTTACTCGACAGCAGAGACCAGAGTCTCACACATTCTCCAGTTTTCTGATGCGCCCCCCAGTGGAGGGGTGAAGTACTGCCCCAACGTGAGAGCGCAGCTGGACGGTTCCTCTAAGCAGCAGATGATGACAAAACATCGGCGGATTTTGTTTTGCTGCGTTTTGATGTTGAACTTGTTGGGGTTTACATCATTTCTGATAAATATGAGTTATATGAGCGCTTCGTTCGTGGCCACCAGGGGGCGTATCACCTGTGTACTGTGAGGTGAACGCTAAGGGACTAACGTGCATTTGATGACGTGTCAAAATCCCAGCGCCATCTAGTGGCCCTGCATGACAGCTACAGCTGATATCTGCCAGTTAACATCTGAAGATGCGGCTCGGTGTGGGCGGAGCCTGTTGCTGAACGTATCTACAGATGTATAAATACCTATTTTTCTTTTATAAAGAAGCCTTTTATGGAGCTTATTTATTCCCTCATTCTGGGAAAGCTGTTTAGACTTTCCATACATTCTGAGTTAGCAACAAGGAGCATAGCGTCTTTGTATTTTAACTTATATTTATTGTAATATATTATTAAGTGTGTATTTAAATCAAAATGGACTTCTTCGACTCGCCAGTTTGTCCAATCAGGCTACAAAATTAGCGGAGGAAATCCCGAGGACTGATTCAGATTACGCATCAGTCCGCTCTGGCGACTCAGGTTCCGGTCCGGTTCACTGCTCAGACCGGCTGGGTTGGTGTCGGCTCGACCCGACCGAAGGTGATTCTGACTGTCCATCACAGACTCTGACCTCAGACTGATCTGTGGAAACCAGTTCGCCCAGCAGTCATGTTGCTGGACTGGGAGGAAGCTGGAGCGCCCAGAGAGAACTGCATGCTGGGAATCTTCCTGCTGGTTGGAACTGGGAACATCTGGACTCTGTCTTCATCAGGAGAATCTTCCTGAAACACCTGGAAGGTTCTGCAGGTGAACCCGGTTTCCCCATCAGGAAGGTGATCTTCGCCTCAGACAGGAAGTCTTGTTCTGATTAAGATTTCTCCTCTTGACGCAGAGAAACTATCAGCCACTTTGTCTCTCGCCTCTCCGGGTTCCTGCGAGACAAACAGGCCGACTCTCCGTCTCTGATGCCTCTGATGTTGGAGTGCATCTTCTGACTGCGGCAGAAAGAGATGACGCAAAGCGTTTGATCAGCCAGCTACTGTCTGCTCGCATTCTCTCAGCGCGGCGTGGAGTGTCAGGGATCTGACGGCTTCAATTAGCAGCCGGATCACAAACTGGCAGAAGGAGCAAAAAGCAGCTAAACCCCCAATGTGAGACACAGACAGGTTTGTTCCTCTTTCAAGTCTCTTTGATCGACTTTCCACCATGAAGCGTGAAGACGAACAGGAGCTTAGTGATTAACATTCATAATAAATGATTGTTTAGTGAAGCAGTGGAGGAGGAGGGAACGTCTACCTGTAGCGGGTCTCGTCCTGTAAATCCACTAAAGCCTGATTAGCGTAAATAAAGACAAACATCCACATCTGTCAGGGAGGAACGAGGCGCCTTGTTAGCGCTGATGAAGCGGAGGCAGGAGGCCCCCTGGGGGGGGGCGGAGGCAGGAGGCCCCCTGGGGGAGATGTGTCCAACTAGATGACCTGTGTCACATAAAATAACTTATAATTGAAGATCAATATTCATAAAACTCCTGAATCCTGATGGTTCCTCTGAGAACGTTCTGCAGCTTCCTGCTTCGTATGAACAGAACGAGATTCATTAGAGGTTCACACACATCAACACACACACACACACATCAACACACACATCAACACATCAACATACACACATCAACACACACATCAACACATCAACACACACACACACACATCAACACACACATCAACACATCAACACACACACATCAACACACACACACACATCAACACACACACATCAACACATCAACACACACACATCAACACATCAACACACACACATCAACACACACATCAACACATCAACACATCAACACACACACATCAACACACACACACACATCAACACACACACATCAACACATCAACACACACACATCAACACATCAACACACACACATCAACACACACATCAACACATCAACACACACACATCAACACACACACACACATCAACACACACACATCAACACATCAACACACACACACACACATCAACACACACATCAACACATCAACACACACACATCAACACACACACACACATCAACACACACATCAACACATCAACACACACACATCAACACACACACACACATCAACATACACACATCAACACACACATCAACACACACACACACACATCAACACACACACACACATCAACACACACACATCAACACACACACACATCAACACACACACATCAACACACACACATCACACACACACACACACACACATCAACACACACACACACATCAACATACACACATCAACACACACACATCAACACACACACACACACATCAACACACACACACATCAACATACACACATCAACACACACACACACACATCAACACACACACACATCAACACACACACACACATCAACACACACACACACATCAACATACACACATCAACACACACACACACATCAACACACACACACACATCAACATACACACATCAACACACACACACACACATCAACACACACACATCAACACACACACACACACATCAACACACACACACACATCAACACATCAACATACACACATCAACACACACACACATCAACACACACACACACATCAACATACACACATCAACACACACACACATCAACACACACACATCAACACACACACACATCAACATACACACATCAACACACACACACACACATCAACACACACACATCAACACACACACACACATCAACACACACACATCAACACACACACACACATCAACACACACACATCAACACACACACACACATCAACACATCAACATACACACATCAACACACACACACACATCAACACACACACACACATCAACACACACACATCAACACACACACATCAACACACACACATCAACACACAACACAACACACACACATCAACACACACACACATCAACACACACACATCAACACACACACACATCAACACACACACACATCAACACACACACACATCAACACACACACATCAACACACACCATTTTCCTCCTCCTCTGTATTAAGTGGATCGTTTCTTCTTCGCGGGTTGATTCTCGGTTGATTCTCGGGTTGTTTTGGCAACAGGAGTCTCTCTCTGACACACAAGGCGCGTAGGTGGAGTATGCGCGCGCATGTGCGTGTGCGGGAGACAGCGCGCGCCGTCTCGTGATCTCCTTCCTTCAGCCGCGGGTTGTTCCTCCTGGTCGGACTCTCCTCACCACGCAGCGCGCGCACAGGTGAGGGGAAAGTGTAAGGGGGAGGGGTGAGTGGGTGAGGAGGAGCCTGACTCACGCACGCACGCGCTCTCTGTCCCTCACGCAGACGCGCGCGCGGTGAGCAGAGCGCAGTTACTTGGTGCCGCGGATGCGGAACAGTTTCATCCCGCGTTTCTGCGGTGCGTGGAGGCTGAACCGCGCGTGAGATCTGCTCTTCATCCTCCTCCTCCTCCTCTCCTGGCGCTCAGCATCGGGCTCGTGCCGGACCATGGCATCGGTGCGGGACGCGGGCTGGGTGGGTTTTTCACGCCGCCTCAGACGGAATGTGCGCGGCTGCTGCGGGAGTTAAAGGAGTGGATCCTGTCTTTGTTTCTGGAATCCTGGAAGGTCCTGGAAGAATCCTGGAAGGGTCCTGGAATGATGGTGGGGATGATGCTGGAGCAACAAGCGTGCGGCGGCTCTGCGCGCACTTTGCGGTGATATTGCGCTGCTGAACGCGGACTGTTGCGCCAGTTTGCGGGATTCTGCGCTCAGACTTCCCCACCGGGAATGAACTTGTCTCTGGGAATTCTCTCTCTCTCCTGAGAAGCGGCTCTTCTTTGCGTGGCTGTGCGTTTTTCCTGTCGGAACGCTGAGTTTGGTGCGCAGGGGCGGAGGGAACTGATCCAGGGCCATGGGCCACCAGGCCAGCCGGCCCCCCGGCTGCTCCGGATGCTGTGGTTGCTGCCGGCTCTGCTGGACGCAGCCGGATCCCAGGAGATCTACGCGCCGCACTCCATCCGGGTGGAGGGCGACGTGACGCTGGGGGGTCTGTTCCCGGTGCACGGCCGCGGCGCCCCGGGCGCCCTGCGGCGACATCAAGAAGGAGAACGGGATCCACCGGCTGGAGGCCATGATGTACGCGCTGGACCAGATCAACGGGGACGAAGAGCTGCTGCCCAACGTGACGCTGGGCGCGCGCGTGCTGGACACCTGCTCCCGGGACACCTACGCCCTGGAGCAGTCGCTCACCTTCGTGCAGGCGCTGATCCAGAAGGACACGTCCGACGTGCGCTGCACCAACGGCGAGCCGCCCGTGTTCGTCAAGCCGGAGAAAGTGGTGGGGGTGATCGGCGCGTCGGCCAGCTCCGTGTCCATCATGGTGGCCAACATCCTGCGCCTGTTCCAGGTACGGCTCCGGTCCGGGTCTTCAGGGGAACCGCGTTGTGGTCCTGATGTTGTTTGGGTCAGAACCCGACCGCTGCTCTTCACTCTTTAACGTTTGGCTCTTACTGATCTTCTACTTTCGCTAGATAAAGTTTCTCCATCCAGTGGAAAATAAATCATTAAACTCTGAGGAGGAAAAGTTTTTCTTCTGAGTCGAAACTTGATTCATGATTCATTTCCTCCAACTTTCCCATTTCAACTCAGCTTCTGGTGCTGCTGCCAAACCTGGAAACATCCACTGAGTTTCTTGCTTTGCATCATTTCATAATTATTTTGATTTCGTTTAGCGTAAATTCTGCTGCTCAGGAGTTTCCTCGCTGCCTTTAAAAGCTTTCCTAATAATTTCTGTGACTTATTTTAACTTATGTTTCATAGTAATAATTGGAAACGATGGAGACATCGAAGAAAAAAGAATCTGGTAGAAAACAAACAAAATTTTATGATATAAAAAATAATTCTGTTTTATTTTGTTCTCATCTTGCTTCCAACTTCCTGGGTCCTCCGGTGGCCCCGGGGGCCGCGGCCCCCACTTTGAGCAGCACTGGCCTGAACCTCCGTCAGACCGATGGAGAATAAAGGAGGAGAATATTTGTGATTATTACTCCTGCCAGAACACAAAGTGTGCTGGATGTGATTCTGCAGAAATTCTCCTGCCTGGCCGTGAAACACGATGTGACAGGAAGGAGGGTCGTCCAGGCTGCCACCACATCACACCGGCTGCCGGTTTGATTCCCTCTGACTCGGGGAGCAATCAGCAGCTCTGGAGTAAAAAAGCTCCAGGCGCCTCCAGAACCTTTGAGTTCTGCTCCTGGGCCGGGTCAGAACTCGGGTTATTTAGAGATCGGGTCAGTGGGAGGAGATTCTCACTCAGCTTCCAGCAGGCCGTCCACTCCCAGCTTTTATTTTGGAGCACTTCCTGTTTCACGGCGCTTATCGCTGCCATACGACCCATAATGAAGTTACCATAGAAACAGAAAATCCCAACTTTGACG
This sequence comes from Poeciliopsis prolifica, assembly GCF_027474105.1. Lineage (NCBI taxonomy): Eukaryota > Metazoa > Chordata > Actinopteri > Cyprinodontiformes > Poeciliidae > Poeciliopsis > Poeciliopsis prolifica. The sequence continues at coordinate 7,551 of NW_026562561.1, read as the reverse complement.
CTTCGCTCGGCGCCAAACATCAGGATGAACTTCAGCTGAACGACTCGGCCTCTTATTCAGGTTCCTCTCCAGCTGCAGAGCCGAAAGAGAGACGCGATGATGATGATGATGGTAATGATGATGATGATGATGGTGATGATGATGATGAAGATGGTGGTTGTGGTGATCATGATGATGGTGATGATGGTGATGATGATGGTGATGGTGATGATGATGAAGATGGTAATGATGATGGTGATGATGATGGTGATGATGATGATGATGAAGATGGTGATGATGATGATGATGATGATGATGATGACGATGGTAATGATGATGAAGATGGTAATGATGATGGTGATGATGATGATGATGAAGATGGTGATGATGATGATGATGATGATGACGATGGTAATGATGATGAAGATGGTAATGATGATGGTGATGATGATGATGATGAAGATGGTGATGATGATGATGATGATGGTGATGATGACGATGGTAATGATGATGAAGATGGTAATGATGATGGTGATGAAGATGGTGGTTGTGGTGATGATGATGATGGTGATGATGATGATGGTGGTGATGATGATGATGGTGATGATGACGATGGTAATGATGATGAAGATGGTGATGGTGATGATGATGAAGATGGTGATGATGATGAAGATGATGATGATTATGGTGATGAAGATGGTGGTTGTGGTGATCATGATGATGATGATGGTGATGGTGTTGATGATGATGATGATGGTGATGATGATGATGATGGTGATGATGAAGATGGTGATGATGAAGATGGTGATGTGATGATGATGATGATGGTGATGATGGTGATGGTGATGATGATGATGATGATGATGATGGTGATGATGAGGATGGTGATGATGAAGATGGTGATGATGATGATGATGATGATGATGATGATGATGATGGTGATGATGACGATGGTAATGATGATGAAGATGGTGATGGTGATGATGATGAAGATGGTAATGATGAAGATGGTGATGATGATGATGATGATGATGAAGATGGTGATGGTGATGATGGTAATGATGATGAAGATGGTGATGAAGATGGTGATGAAGATGGTGATGATGTCATCTACTGATCGATTCTCCAACTTGTTGAATCTAATTATTTTTTTTCAGGGCTGAATCAATTAATTGTGATGAAGTGATTGTTGAAATAATCAGTCATCTCTGAATCTATCGGTTGTTTTCTGCAGCATCAAAACTCATAAAAGATGAAACATGAGAGAAATGAGGCGGGATTCCCGTCCTGTGCCTCTGGTAAGGCACGGAGCCACTAAAGGACCGGGAGGCTGGATACGTCGGGGTTAAATCAGTAAACATCTTTCCATATCCTCGTTAGCATATTAACGCTTTTGCAGAAAACCAAAACCTCCCTCTGGTTCAGTGGCTCCCAAAGTGTGAAAACTCAGTGACACAGTTGAAATGTTTGTTGGAACCTGAAATGAACTTCAGTGGAGTTTGAAACACGATGTGAGTGAAGGTTTATGTCTGGATGTGTGGCCAGTTGATTCTTTTCCTTTTTGGGGGGATTTATTGAAAATGATGATGAGAACATCTGGGAACCTCTGGTGACCGCCTGGGCGGCCATCTTGACCTGCTGTCAGTTAATATTGATGGTTTCTGATTTCAGTGTGTTGTAGCAGCATCAGGGAGCCAGACAGGAGGAATGAAGCTGGTGTGTCTGATGGTTGATCTGCCGGTAAACGGGTCAGAACTAGAATGGAGGTCCGGTTGGGAGGCGTCCTCATCATAAAACCTGGAAGGTGATTCTGTTCCACAGCTGCGTTCACCTCATTAAGCCCCTGATGGGCCCGACTGCCCCGTTAGCCTCTCGCACATTAAGGCTCGTCGTTCTGGACGCACCCCCCCCAAATCGGGTCAGAACCACTCAGTTTCCTGAAACATCAGGAGCAGCTGGAGGCAGAGCGGAGCGGCCGTTAATCACCAAGTTTCTCCCTGTTTGAGTCACAAAACAACAGAAAAACGTCCAGATGGCTTCAGCTGGAGAGAGGCAGGAGCTTGACCTCTGACCTCTGAGATGAGACATGATGGGAAGGGTCGCTTCTCCTGCTGCAGGCTGAGGCCCGACAGAAGACCTTCAGCTGGAGACATCTTACTGGACTTAATCGTTTCCACTAACGGCTCCCAGCAACAGACTGGTTTCCCCCAGACCAGTGAGACCAACTGGAGCAGCAGCAGGGGGCGCTAACAGAGACTCACCATTCAACAGCTTTCTATCAGTTCTGACACTAAAAATGGGAAAAATCTCTTTATTCTGGTGATATTATGACTTTGGTCTGAGTTTATTCTCATGATTTTATTTCCTCACAAATGTTGGAAAATCCCAGAGAAAGTGGGCGGAGCCAGAGATTTTGGAGATCAGACTGTTTGATCCGAATCCCACTGCACCGTTTGACCAGAGGGGGCAGCACTGAGGCGCTTTGGGTAAAATAATGCAGAACCAAACTAATTTACATAAAAATGTTAAAACATGAAGATAAAACCCTGAACACCTTATTTAGACATTTTATCAGCCAATAAAGTTGATTCTGTGATTTAGTCACAAGTTAAAATCTTGAAGTTGATCCGACAGGTTCTGATGGTTCTGATGGTTCTGATGTAGTTTGGACCATGAAAGTTTTTAGATGAGGTTATTTGTTGGTTTTTATTCTGCGACTATAACTTCTGAATTATTAATGATCATAAATAACTTGATTCTAATTAGAAAATATTTGATTGAGACGCCGTCTCTTGCTCTGCCACTGCATCAGAGCTCATGTTTTCTGTTAATCACATCAGCATGAACATGATGTCATTAATGGAGGACGCGTTGCGGCGCCTGCATGCGTGTTTGCTGCAGCCGGCTGCGGCGCAGAAGCTGCAGCTAATGAGCCTTCACCTCCGTCCCACCCATTAACTCCCATTACCAGCTCTGCTGATGGGAACAAAACACATTTATCTTCTGAAAGCACATGAACCACCTACTGGTCCAATTATGTGACACATTGGTACGGGGGGCGATTAGTGCCACTCTATTAGAAGCAGGAAGCAGCCAGACTGTTTTGTTTTGATCAAACGCTTCAGATTCGGTTTGTTCTCTAATTAGCAGCTGACAAAGGAAGGATGGGAGCGACTGATACTCCATGACGGGGGAGTCAGGAACCAGAACCGGGTCCAACAGAACCGGGTCCACCAGAACCGGGTCCACCAGAACTGGTCCTGGTTAGAGATGCTACTGAACCAAAATAAATGGAACATTGACCAACTTATTTGTTTTGTATTGATTGGCTGTTTTCCTGGCTGCTGATCAGCTGTTTTCCTGGCTGCTGATTGGTTGTTTTCCTGGCTGCTGATCAGCTGTTTTCCTGGCTGCTGATTGGTTGTTTTCCTGGCTGCTGATTGGTTGTTTTCCTGGCTGCTGATTGGCTGTTTTCCTGGCTGCTGATTGGTTGTTTTCCTGGCTGCTGATTGGCTGTTTTCCTGGCTGCTGATTGGGTGATTTCCTGGCTGCTGATTGGTTGTTTTCCTGGCTGCTGATTGGTTGTTTTCCTGGCTGCTGATTGGGTGATTTCCTGGCTGCTGATTGGCTGTTTTCCTGGCTGCTGATTGGCTGTTTCCCTGGCTGCTGATTGGTTGTTTTCCTGGCTGCTGATTGGCTGTTTTCCTGGCTGCTGATTGGGTGATTTCCTGGCTGCTGATTGGTTGTTTTCCTGGCTGCTGATTGGTTGTTTTCCTGGCTGCTTATTGGGTGATTTCCTGGCTGCTGATTGGTTGTTTTCCTGGCTGCTGATTGGCTGTTTTCCTGGTTGCTGATTGGTTGCTGATTGGCTGTTTTCCTGGCTGCTGATTGGCTGTTTCCTGGCTGCTTATTGGTTGTTTTCCTGGCTGCTGATTGGTTGTTTTCCTGGCTGCTGATTGGTTGTTTTCCTGGCTGCTGATTGGCTGTTTTCCTGGCTGCTGATTGGGTGATTTCCTGGCTGCTGATTGGCTGTTTTCCTGGCTGCTGATTGGCTGTTTTCCTGGCTGCTGATTGGCTGTTTTCCTGGTTGCTGATTGGTTGCTGATTGGCTGTTTTCCTGGCTGCTGATTGGCTGTTTTCCTGGCTGCTGATTGGGTGATTTCCTGGCTGCTGATTGGCTGTTTTCCTGGCTGCTGATTGGTTGCTGATTGGCTGTTTTCCTGGCTGCTGATTGGCTGTTTTCCTGGCTGCTGATTGGGTGATTTCCTGGCTGCTGATTGGCTGTTTTCCTGGTTGCTGATTGGTTGCTGATTGGCTGTTTTCCTGGCTGCTGATTGGCTGTTTTCCTGGCTGCTGATTGGGTGATTTCCTGGCTGCTGATTGGCTGTTTTCCTGGCTGCTGATTGGTTGTTTTCCTGGCTGCTGATCAGCTGTTTTCCTGGCTGCTGATTGGTTGTTTTCCTGGCTGCTGATTGGCTGTTTTCCTGGCTGCTGATTGGTTGTTTTCCTGGCTGCTGATTGGCTGTTTTCCTGGCTGCTGATTGGCTGTTTTCCTGGTTGCTGATTGGCTGTTTTCCTGGTTGCTGATTGGTTGCTGATTGGCTGTTTTCCTGGTTGCTGATTGGCTGATTTCCTGGTTGCTGATTGGCTGTTTTCCTGGTTGCTGATTGGTTGCTGATTGGCTGTTTTCCTGGTTGCTGATTGGTTGTTTTCCTGGTTGCTGATTGGTTGCTGATTGGCTGTTTTCCTGGTTGCTGATTGGCTGTTTTCCTGGTTGCTGATTGGTTGCTGATTGGCTGTTTTCCTGGCTGCTGATTGGCTGTTTTCCTGGTTGCTGATTGGCTGTTTTCCTGGCTGCTGATTGGCTGTCAGCCTGATTGAACGTGTGACTCGCGGCGCCTCGTCAGGCTGAAGTTACAAACCAGCAGAATCTTCATCAGCCGATGATGGAAAAACATGTTGTGTTATTTTTATGCTAAATGTCTGTTTATCATCTGATGAATATTCAGCCGAAGCCGTTCAATGAATCAGATCACAAACATGTCTTCACGCTTCTTCTGTGCTGGAGGACCCAGTGATGCCTGTTGCCATGGAGACCACTCGTGAAGTTCCTGTTAGTTACAGGTCAGCGTCGCAGTTTGCCTGAAAACAGAGACGGCGCCGGGACACGGGGGACAGACACCTCCATGCTGGTCCGTCAGCATCATCATCATCACGTCCCGGCGACTGACCGGGTCCCAGAGGACGAACCATTGATTGTTCCCGCCTCGGTCACCTGGAGGATGAAGGTCGTCACGTCTGACCTGCTGCTCTGAAAGGCGCTGAGGCGGCAGATTAATGGACGTTTCCAAGGACTCCACACACACATCGCTCTCCTTCATGACTCCGTCCATCTGTTTCCATCAAGCTGTCTTGACCGGGTCAGAACCGGGAGATACTGGGAATCAGGAGAAAAACATTTTTCACCTGATGAATCACTTTTTCTGTTTTTGACTCGTAACTAAACATTTCCGCTTTGAAACTTTATCCCTAAAAGCTCCAAAGTTATTATAATTAACTGAAACTAAGAAAAAACTGGAATTGAAAAGGGTTGGTCTAGTTTACAGCCGATACTGTAAAGATGTGAGACTGATTGGAAACTCATGAAGAAATTAAATGTGTCGGTTGAAATCCAGTGTTTTGATCCTGAAAATTAGCAACATTGCTAAGGTTGCTAAGGTCAGCAGCAGGTGGGGCATAACCAGCATGTGGTCTTGGATTGAATTACTCAGTTCAGTACAGGATGAGCCAAAATGCTAATGTTAGTTTAAATGCTAATATGTCAGTAGCATCACTAGCAACCCTCAGACTCCAGGTCGACTGAACGACATCATGACCTGATGGAGTTTCTGCTCAGGTTGATCCTGAGTGGCTCTGATCCCTGAAGATCCCAGAAGATCCCTGAAGATCCCTGAAGATCCCTGAAGGTCCCTGAAGGTCCCTGAAGGTCCCTGAAGGTCCCTGAAGGTCCCTGAAGATCCCTGAAGATCCCTGAAGGTCCCTAAAGATCCCTGAAGATCCCTGAAGGTCCCTGAAGATCCCTGAAGGTCCCTGAAGATCCCTGAAGGTCCCTGAAGATCCTCGATTCTGGTCCTCTGAGCATCTCTGAGGGTTTGTGGGATGAAATCTGAGGCTGGAGGAAAGGATTCCCCGTCAGCGCGGCTCACGCTGCTTCACTGACTGCATCTCTGTGGCCCAAAGAGCAGAACCACTTCTGACTTCCCTGCTGGACGTAGAGCTGCTGAACCTAGAGCTGCTGAATATAGAGTTGTCTACTGAACCTCCCTGACCTCTGGATCGATAGACGCTCTACAGACAGACAGGGAGGAAGAGGAGGAGGAGGAAGAGTTAGGTTGACCCAGCAGCAGCCGTTGTGTCTCATTCATGTTTTCATCATTTCTGAGTTGGTTTCATTTGCTCTTTATCGTCATCATAACTTGGGCTTTTTTCTCCTCATTATTCTGCTTCAAATGCTGCTTGATTCTGCATGAAATATTCCGTCATATTCTCAGGATGAACCACACTGTCACTGGACTCTGCAGCGCCACCCGGAGGCCAGGTCAGGCTTGCTTTTTCCTGGAACGCTCATGATGAAATATTTCTACTGACGAAGAATAAATATTCCGTAAAAAAAACTGAATTTTTCTCCTGCATGATCATCATTTGATCTGAAAAAAACTCATCAAGCTTTTTGACTTGTGTGACTGAAACATGCTTCAGAAATAAAGTCGCCGTGTTCCACAGTTACACTCAATTACAAATGTCACAGTTTCAAACTAAAATATTTAGATTGAAACTAAAGATGTTGGTATGATAAAGCTAAACGCTTCTGAATGTATTTAATAAGTAGTTAAATATAGCTAACTAATACTTAGCTAGGCAACTAAATGTTTAGTTTCAAACTAAAAATAATTAGCTAGCTCAGAGCTGAAGACTTTCAAACTAGTAAGTTTAACTGTTTTGCTACTTGTTGAATATATTCAACAAGTATATCTAGTAAAATTGAAGAAGCTGGCTAATATTTAGCAAACCAACTAAATGTTTAGTTAACCAGCTACATCTGTAGTTTCAAACTATATAATTTGCTAAATAAAGAGCTAAATATTTGGCTTTCAAACTAAATGAATGTTTAGTTTGAATTTGAAGCTAGCTATTTTGTTGGTATTTTTGCTCTGATGGTGAAATATTTAGTTAGCTTAAAGCAAAATTATTTAGTTCACATCAAAAAATTTAGTTTGAAACAGTGACATTTCAAATGAAGGAGTAATAAGAAGAAAATATGACTTTGAAACTATTTTTTTGTCTCATAAGTCAATATAATAACTGAAATCATTTCTGTTATTTATGGGCGTAGCGCCTCAGAGTCCTGATGGAACCAAACGGCTTCATGTTGCTGAACTTCCCTCCTCTCATATTTCATTGATGTCGACCCAAACTGCTGATCCGTTCTGATCTCCAGAGTTCTGCTCAGAGGTTCTGGTTCTGGCCGTCTCTCTGAGCTTCTTTTGGACTTTTCTGCTCTGAGTCAGAAGC
>NW_026562560.1:137500-254914 GCF_027474105.1 Poeciliopsis prolifica | reverse complement strand
TCCTTTCAGGAGTCTGAAGTTCATTAAAACATAAAAATCTGATCAATATCAGCTTTTCTTATTTTGGAGCTGATGTTTCTTCATATTAGTTGAGAGGAATATATTCATAAACATGTTTATAACTGTACAGATTATCATTGTATTAAAACATTTTAGGATGAGATCATTTGGTCATAAATGTGTAAAATCTTAAACTGATCAGCTTGAGCTCCTCCTGCTGTGGAGATGGAAAATAATCAATAATCAAAGTAAGATTATTGAAATACAGAAATCAATTTGTCATTTTACCGTTTTTACAATATTTCATCTGTAAGATTATTACTGCAACAATCAAAATGATCAAAACTATCAAAATGATCAAAATGATCAAAATAAGCAGGTGTTGACCCCTCCTGCTGTGATGTCATGTCCTGTAACTCGTCCAGGACGTTTAAAGCGAGATGGAAGTAGATTTTCACCGTGATTTAAATGGTTCTTGTCTCAACTGGTCCAGGAACGGCTCCAGCTTCTGCTGTTGTTCTGAATCCAAACACGTTTTAGCAGGAAAGACGCTTTAATGCGACGAATACAGATGATAAATGCAGCGCTGCAGCTGCATGTCAGCAGGCGAATCATCCAGTGGATTCATTCAATACATCAGATTTTTATTGTAGAAATTTAAAAGAACAAAATCCAAGGTGTGAAACTCTAAATGCAGCTATAAGGAAACATCTCCTGATTGCAGCAACAGGAAGGGTCAGAGGTCAGATCAGATCAAACTTAACTCCTGGCCTCCAGCAGAAACTGTTTGTTTGTTTGTCAGTGCAGAGATCTGGTCTCTAGCGGCTCCTCTGGGCTCAACGGTTTCAGGAAGAGGTCGTGACCTCAGCAGCCGCTTCTACTGGAGATGGTGTCAAATTTCCATCTATCATTTACGTTTATGGTCTTGCTAAACAACTTTTGCCATTTTTTGTTATTGTTTTTTACAGAAGTAACAAAACAACATAATTAAATTTCAAAAACTTATTGGATAACAAATTTATCTCAAATTAATAGTTAATTCCCAAATTAACTCTTAGTTTGTGAATGGAAAGATGAAATAAAAGCGATCATTGTTTTGTTATATAACTGTGACTCTGTGCAGCTGGACTTCAGTATGAAGCTCCTCACTGATCAATGGGGAGATTAACTAAAAAATAATGGGTATTTTTAATGATTATAATAATACAAAACTAAAACAGAGGCAGGTTTAAACTGAGGAGGTTGTTGCATGTAGTAAATCACAGAACATGAAGGCCGACATGCAGCTTCTCCCTCCGTTCTGTTATCAAGGTGAGATTATAACCACAAACATCATCCATCCAGCTAAAGTATGTTTCTAAACATGTTCTTTATATTCTACCAGTTTCTCAGAAATTAATCAATAAAATGTTTTCTCATCAGATTTTTCCATTCTTTCTTTTGTTACATAAATATTTTCTCCCAGAGAGAAGCTCAGAGTTTCCAGCTGAAACAGGAAGTGAGAGAAACCTGCAGCTCTCTGGAAACACAGCAGACTCTCTGTCTGCAACATGACAGCATCACATTAAAGACTTTTAAATGTTCACATTTTATTTTATGTGTTTGCTGATCAAGTTAAATGTTTGTGTTTTTACTGAGATCCAGTTTAAATGAAATTCATCTTGTAAAAACATGAAATCCTGCAAAATGCAGCAAGATTTGGTTTGTAACTTAACATCAAACTTCTTGGATGAAACTAAAACAAAATGTAACAAATACATGAGGGAAAAACTTTCAACAACATTTTCTTTACCGTGTGAATAAAACATTATAACTGATAAAAACAACAGATAGAAATAAACTCTGAGCAAAGAAACAGAAAATGCAGTGAAAGTTTTTATCAGCTCCATCAGACGATCCCACAGATCGGTCAGAAACACACAGAACTTCATGTCAGATTTTATCTGCTGCTGAAAACATGAACCAACAAATGTCAGAAAACAGAAACTTTATTTATTTTACCAGAAAGTTTTACATTCTAAGATATCAACCAAATTCACATGAAGCTAAAAGCTGCTTTTAATCTGTTGAATGTGGGTTAGGACATTGATGGCTGCACAGTGGTGCAGTTGGTAGCTCTGTCGCCTTGCAGCAAGAAGGTTTTGGGTTGATTCCCGGCCCGGGTCCTTCTGCACAGAGTCTGCATGTTCTCCCTGTGCTTGGTGGGTTCTTCCTCCCACTGTCCAAAAACAAGACTGTCAGGTTAATTGGTCTCTCTAAGTTAAGGTGTGTGTGTGTGTGTGTGTGTGTGTGTGGGTGTGTGTGTGTGTGTGTGTGTGTGTGTGTGTGTGTGTGTGTGTGTGTGTGTCTCTGTGCTCAGACTAGTGACCTGTCCAGGTGACCCCGCCTCTCGCCCAGAACGTAGCTGCAGAGGCACCAGCACCTCCTGACCCACCAGGGACAAGGTGTTAGAAATGGATGGAGGACGTTGATCCATTATCAGCAGAACCAGCGTCCTTAGAGGCGGTCCAAACTCCTCTGATCAGAATCTGTAAAACTTTGAGGTTTCAGGAGGAAGTCAGAGCTGCAGCTGCAGGTTGTTCAAATTTATCTTCAACAAGAGAAAACATGCAAAGATAGAGCTGCTTACCGACTATAGAAAGGTGTAAACTGCTGTAATAAATAAATATTTATCCACATATTCAGAAACGTCTCAATAATCTTTAACTCACCACTTTGTTTGCCAGCTGCCAATAAACAGCAGAGAAGAGGAATCAGACGTGGAAAAGTGGAGAACAAACAAAGCCTCCATGTTTTTGTCTGGAGGAAAAGTGGCTGAGATGTGATATTTTTCTGGCTTGCTAACATTTAGCACATAACACAGTTTGTCTGTTAAAGTGTCATTGTGTGGATCAGGATCAGGCGCTGCTCATTTATTACATCTAGAGATGTTTTAACATGTTAGTTTCAGGAAATGTCAAATTCTCTGAGTCACTTTCAGCTTGTTTTGAAGTGCAGGTTATAAATTACACACCAGTTTTTAAATGACATAAATAGATAAAGTTGCAGTTATTCTAAAATTATTATAAAATCAGTTTAGGATTAGGATTAGGGTTAGGATTAGGGTTAGGATTAGGATTAGGGTTAGGGTTAGGATTACTGTTCAAATCAGAGAAATAATACAATCTGACTATTCTGAGTGTCAGAATGAGCTAAAAACACAACATGTGATCTCTGTGCTTATGAACGTTTCATATTTTCCTCTAATAACTATGAGCTGCATTTTGTTTATTCAGGAACTTTGCTTTGTGTTCCTGGTTTCTGGTACGGCCGTAAATGTGACGCACAAGCCTCCAGTGCTAACAGCGATGAGGACAGCGGCTCTTCTCTCGTCCACTGGGTTAATGTCTGCTCCTGAAATGATCTGATTGGTGGTTGGAAAAACTCTCACTGTGTTCAAGTTGTGCTAAAGGAGTTAGCCAATCATCTCAATGCTAAAACTGTAGCAGCTAATGCTAATGTTAGCATCCACAGTCCACATTTCTAAAAAAGTTCCTGAAATCTGGAAAGATGAATGGATGGAATAAAACTTTGATCTGATCTGTTGGTTAAAAACCTGAAAAACAATTAAAAACTATAAATATTTTATTTTTGAGTTCTAATGTTTATTCAGGATTTAGCAGGAAAAAGGAATTTTGAATGGAAAATGTTGTCAATATCTAGTTTTCAATTAAAATATGATAAACTAATTACAGACCCTGCAGGAAACTGAACAATGTTTCCTAGTTTTCAAATATATTTTATGGTAAATTTGTGGGATTAGCAGATTAATGTTCCTGAGTCTTATTTATAAGAGTAATAGAGAAAATATTAACTCTTCATTTTGTTTTAATTTAGAGTTAATAGATGAAATCAGAGTGATTATTTATCAATATATCAGTGGATTAAGTCAGTGCAGAAGGATAAATAATGCAGATTATTCATTAATATTTACTGAATTAATCTGACAGTTGAAAACTCATCATCATCTCTAATTAATCTAAATCTATGTTTCCTCCTCCAGAGTTTTATCATGAAAGCTGATCAGAACATTTAGCAGAACAAACTTCCTCCTTCCAACCAGAAGAAACTCTGAGATAAATGAAGCTGCATGTCATCAGAGTTAATCTGGATTACAGACATTTTCTAAGAATTATTAACATTTTAATCAGACTGAGCTGCAGGATCTATAAAGTTCAGTGTTTCAACAATAATTTGCTTCTTCATAGTTTTGCAGCAAATGGTGAAAATTAGGAGTAAAATGATCAGAACCAGGAGATTCTTGTTTTTAATATTTTTACCGTTTGTGTGGGCTGATAGAGAAGAAAGTGAGTAAAATTTTTATTGCTTCCTTTATTTTATTATCATTCAGATTTGAGCAGATTATTGCTTTCAAAGTGAGGATGAAACAGGAAATGCAGTGAAAATATTAATAATAAATATTGAAACATGATTCAGTAACTCTGTTATTTCTGGTCTCATATTTTTCTGATCATTTACTCACCAACATGTCTCCCTCTGACTAATAATCTCACAATTCAGATTTTGTTGTTTGTGAGAAAATTTAGAAAATTAAAACACAGAAAACATTTTAATGTTTTTTTCTTTGCCGTATTGAATAAATGTTATTTTATTATTTCACAGATGAATCCAGAATTACTAACAGGAGTTTCAGGTTAAAACTAATATTTTATTTCTGCAAACAGGTTTTTTCTATCTCACAGTAATATTTATATTTTATAGCAGCAGCAATAGTCCAAACCTGAAGCTGATAAATGAAGGAAGGAGCTAAAGATTAGGGGGATGGCAGATGTTATGTCCCTCAGGCACATTATAATTATTGTTATTTTTTCTGGATTGTTTTGTATTGACTTTAGTTGAATGACTTTCTGTTTAATAAACTTTGGAGTTTGGATAACTCCTCTTTTGTAATCTGGTCTTGTTAATCGGTGGCTGATGGTCAGCCTGTGAATAGGTTGGACCAGGTAAAGTCCAGCACCACCAAACAGCCCCGTTCTGATGGATGCCACGTCTCCAGCCTGACATGCGCTTGTTTTTATCAGCTCTTTGTTTGTTTGCTGTTTTTTGTCCGTTGTGATTTTGGCCTGGTGGGACCGATTGTCCTGTTTTCAATACTTTTCTTTGCAGTGGATCCTTATTCCGGGTGCAGCAGGGCTTCCACGGCCTGCATCGGGTCGGCCCCCTGCTGGACCGTTTGGTTCTTTTTGGTCGGCTCACCGGGTCCAACTTTCTGTTCATACTTTGGGATTTTCTTTGAGGAACTGAGGATTTAATTCTCTCTGTTCCTCCACAGAAAACAAAAAGAAGCTGAAACAAAAGAATCAGTCAAGAGAGTTTTGACATAAAATGATGTTTTTAATCCTCATTTTGCCTTAAATATGTTAAATATTTCTCATATATGTTGAGCCCTTTGTGGCCGTAACAGCAAAGAGCCTCTAAGGTTTGGATTGTATTAAAGATAAATAATCAATAGCAGCAAACAGAAAGCTGATCAATGATAACAGATTTATTGATGGAATGTCAAGAAATATGTTTTCATTAATCATTGGAAATGTTATAAAGTATTTTAACATGTTATTATTAAGCAGAAACATAAATAAACCAGGAATATTTTTAATGATTCTCCTGCTGCATCAGAGCGATTCCTCCATGTTTCCTATCAGAACCAGAACTTTTGGTTCAGTGAACATCATCTGGATCATGGAGACTATTTGCTGAGATCTTGTTTCCAGGCAGGTTTTCTATGATCCTTCAGAGGGATCTGGGTTTCCTCCTCAACACCTTTACACTCAACTTTCTTCTGCTTTTATTGTTGCAGACTCTGAAACCAGCATGTCCTGTGTTATCAACCAGGACTGTATTTTACCATGTCGGTTTGAGAAAAGGATCAACTACATGGAATGGTATCTATATCAAACATCATCTATGATTGTCTCCTATGACCATCGTGGCTCCAGAACCTCTGAGAGCTTCAGATCCAGAGCGTCTCTGTTTGAGGATCAGATCTCCAGAGGAAACGGCGACCTGCTGCTGAGAGGAGTGAAGGTTGATGATGAGGGACGATATGTGTGCAATGCAGTGATTAATGACATCTATTATAGAAATTCTGTTGACTTTACCATAGAAGGTAAAACACTTTAACCTGAAAACATTTTATTGATTCATATTTTGAGTTTTTATGTTTTGGTTCCAGGACATTTATCTGCTTAATAGTTCTTTATTTTCTCATGTTTCTGCTGCAGCTCCAGGTTCTGACATCAGAATCCATCAGGATGGAAACAGAACCACCTGCAGCTCAGAGGGGATCTACCCTCAACCTGAACTCACCTGGTCCACTGAGCCTCCATCCAACACGGCTCTGCAGAGGAGAACCACAGTCCATCAGACTGAGGAGAAGCTTTATGACATCAGCAGCTTTCTGATGGGTCCAGACGGTTCTGATCGGATCTACAGCTGCACCATCAGAACCAGGAGGAACTGGTGGAAAACAAGTTTAACCAGAGCAGGTCAGCAGATGGACAGAAAGTTCTGATATCATTTAATAAACAGTTTTTTGTTTACATTTAATTTGACTTTACTGTAATGTTTACAGTACTACTGTAAACATTACAGTATTACTGTAAACATTACAGTATTACTGTAAGCACTACAGTATTACTGTAAACATTACAGTATTACTGTGATGCAGATTAGAAAATGAAACATCCAGAGGTTTCTGGATCCAGCTGTGTGTGATCCACTGCTTCCGGCTCCACGTCCCTCGGATCGGATGCGTGTTTCTCTCCCTGCTTTGCGTTCTGCCAGACCTGCTGCTCTGTAAGCTGCTGCGTCTCTCATTCTACCCGGCCTCTCGCTCAGCTGCTCCTTTTATTGCCCCATTTCTGGGTTGCCCCCATTGCAGCTGAGGGGCAACAGCTGTGTGAAGTGAAGTGGACGTCTCCAGAGACAGCAGCCGCAAAAGGAATCAGCACACATGCAACTCAACATAAACCCAAAATAAATATATCAGCAAATGTAGAAACCAGGGAAATAACTGAAAATGGCCACATTGCTACACAATGCCTCCATGTTTCCTATCAGAACCAGAACTTTTGGTTCAGTGAACATCATCTGGATCATGGAGACTATTTGCTGAGATCTTGTTTCCAGGCAGGTTTTCTATGATCCTTCAGAGGGATCTGGGTTTCCTCCTCAACACCTTTACACTCAACTTTCTTCTGCTTTTATTGTTGCAGAGTCTGGAACCAGCATGTCCTGTGTTATCAACCAGGACTGTATTTTACCATGTCGGTTCAGGAATCGGGTTGCCAACATGACATGGGAGCGTGAAATACCAAAATCAGGGATTGTAAGTTATGACCAGGGTAACATCAGAATCTCTGAGAGCTTCAGATCCAGAGCGTCTCTGTTTGAGGATCAGATCTCCAGAGGAAACGGCGACCTGCTGCTGAGAGGAGTGAAGGTTGATGATGAGGGAACATATGAGTGTCATGTTTTTACAACTGGCATCTATTATAGACGTTCTGTTGTCCTTGAGATAGAAGGTAGGACATCTTCATTTGAAAACCTTTCATTCAAAGAAGATTTGGATAGTTTGTATTTTGTTGTTGTGGGATGTTTCTGATGTGAAATTGTTCATTTTTTATTCTCTTATTTTCAGCTCCAGTCTCTTCAGTCAGAATCTATCAGGAAGGAAACAGAATCACCTGCAGCTCAGAGGGGATCTACCCTCAACCTGAACTCACCTGGTCCCCTGAGCCTCCATCCAACATGACTCTGCAGGACAGAACCACAGTCCATCAGACTGAGGAGAAGCTTTATGACATCAGAAGCTCTCTGATGGTTACAGATGATGATGTAGATCTGTTTTACTCCTGCGCCATCAGAACCAGGAAGAGCTGGAGGATAGCAGTTCTAAATTTTCCAGGTCAGCAGATGTACAGAAAGTTCTGATATCATTTAATAAGCTGTTTTTTTAGTTTCTTCCTTACATTTGATTTGACTTTTTCTTGAAACCTCATGAAACATCCAGAGGTTTCATGAGGTTTGATTCACATTCAGAGGGATTTTATTTTAATGCCTTTCTAAACCCCATTTTACCGTCAGCAGGACAATGAGAGGAAGCCTAATTTAAAATGCATCCACCTGTAAATGAAAAGTATTTGTTCCAACATTATAACTGATGGTAAACAGTGAAACGTATTGTGAGGAAAAACACTTTGACATTCTGGACAATGATCTGGTCACTTTAAGGCTGACTTTGTGGAAACGTTTGTCAAGAAAAATGGAAAAGATCAAAGCAGGTTTAAAAGTTTTATTCCTATGAAGATGCAGAAATAAAGAAAGAAAATGCTACATGCTAGCTGTGCTATTATTATTATTATTATTATTATTATTATTATTATTATTATTATTATTATTATTATTATTATTATTATTATTATTATTATTATTATTATTATTATTATTATTATAGTTAAACTAGGAATAAAATGGAAACAATCTCCAGGTTGAGCATCAGAAACCAGATGCTTAAAGTTTATAATTATTAACATTTATTCATAAAAATGTTGGCAGCTGATGAAACCAGCGGAGCCACCAGGGGCGCTTCCAGCCTCACACAAATAAACGCTACAGAAACGAATCAGTAAAGCAACAGGCAGCACAAATTAAAATGATTTAAATAAATGAAAACGGAAAACCATCCATCCATTTTCTGGTGACCTTTCTCCCCAACGGGGTCGGGTGGTGCTGCATGTTTCTGCTGCAGCTTCAGGTTCTGACATCAGAATCCATCAGGATGGAAACAGAATCACCTGCAGCTCAGAGGGGATCTACCCTCAACCTGAACTCACCTGGTCCACTGAGCCTCCATCCAACACGACTCTGCAGAACAGAACCACAGTCCATCAGACTGAGGAGAGGCTTTATGACATCAGCAGCTCTCTGACGGGTCCAGACGGTTCTGATCGGATCTACAGCTGCACCATCAGAACCAGCAGGCAAGAGTCACCCTGGACAGGTCTCCAGTCTGTCGCAGGGCAACACAGAGACAAACAGGACAAACAACCATGCACACACACACTCACAACTTGGGAGAATTTGGAAAGACCAATAAACCCGACATTCATGTTTTTGGACTGTGGGAGGAAGTCAGAGAGAACCCACGCATGCACAGGGAGAACATGCAAACTCTGTGCAGAAAGACCCGGGCCGGGAATCGAACCCAGGACCTTCTTGCTGCAGGGCCACTGTGCAGCCCAAACCTGAAAACATATTAGTAAAATATAAAGTCAATCAAAAGTTGCTTCACTGCAGACTGTGAGGCAAATGAAGCTCTAGAATAATAATTATTCTGATTATAGATCAGTTATAGATATTAGGAACGAATTGAATGAACAAAACTCAGGTTCAGGATTTACATTTAGTTCAGAGTTTTAACTGTTAAGCAATAATTTGTTTCTTCATAGATTTACAGAAAAAGGTATAAAAGTTTGAATCTCATCAATAAAGATAAATAATCAAAATACCAGCAAACAAAAAGCTGCTCAAAGGTTCTGCATCAGAGCGATTCCTCCCTGTTTCCTATCAGAACCAGAACTTTTGGTTCACTGAACATCATCTGGATCATGGAGACTATTTGCTGAGATCTTGTTTCCAGGCAGGTTTTCTATGATCCTTCAGAGGGATCTGGGTTTCCTCCTCAACACCTTTACACTCAACTTTCTTCTGCTTTTATTTATTTATTGCAGGGATTGGAACCAGAATGTCCTGTGTTATCAACCAGGACTTCATTTTACCATGTCGGTCAAGAACGGGACCAACAACATGGAATGGAAACATGGAACCACTCTGATTGTCTCCTATGACCATCGTGGCTCCAGTTACTCTGAGAGCTTCAGATCCAGAGTGTCTCTGTTTGAGGATCAGATCTCCAGAGGAAACGGCGACCTGCTGCTGAGAGGAGTGAAGGTTGATGATGAGGGAGGATATGAGTGCACTGCAGTGATTAATGGCTTCTATCATAAACATTTTGTTTTCCTTGCAGTAGAAGGTAGGTCACTTTATTTAAAATAAAAACTTTATAGAAATAAGATTATAAAAGTTACATTTATATTTTGTTCTTCTGACAAATTGTTCATTTATTTCATGTTTCTGCTGCAGCTCCAGGTTCTGACATCAGAATCCATCAGGAAGGAAACAGAACCACCTGCAGCTCAGAGGGGATCTACCCTCAACCTGAACTCACCTGGTCCACTGAGCCTCCATCCAACACGGCTCTGCAGAGCAGAACCACAGTCCATGAGACTGAGGAGAAGCCTTATGACATCAGCAGCTCTCTGACGGGTCCAGACGGTTCTGATCGGATCTACAGCTGCACCATCAGAACCAGGAGCAACCAGAGGAGAGCAACTTTAGCTGAACCAGGTCAGCAGATGAACAGAAAGTTCTGATATTTAAAATCTTTGCTGTTTTTGTTTCTTTTTACATTTAATTTGACTTTTACTTGAATCTTCAGACGTCTCAGGTTCTGGTTCTGGTTCTGGTTCTGATTCTGCATCCGAACCAGGAAAAGCAGCATTCAGCTTCTATGCTCCACAAATCTGGAAGAAACTTCCAGAAAAGTGTAAAAGAGCCAAAAACACGGAGTTCCTTTAAATCAACCAGTCAAAGTTTATTTGTATAGCAGCTCAGCAACAAGGCTTTTCAAAGTGCTTCACATCATAAAGACCCAAAAGAAACACAATGAGAAACATCTTCAGTCGTTACACATCAGATTGTTCATTAATATTTAAAGCAATAACTGGAACATTGATCAGTATATTTCACTATCATTGATGATTGTGATGCCTTCTGACTAAATGTTATTGCTTATTTCATCACTGGTTACTGTTTCATAATGTGAAGCAGTTTGAACTGCTTGTTGCTGAAACTGAACTCATAAACTTTGCTTTCTCAGGTGCTGAGGTTCCAATCAGCTGCACTTCCTTCAACATTTCTGCGTCCAGTTTGGTCTGGAGGTTCAACCAGCGTCAGATCATCCTGACCAAGACTGACAGAAACATCTACAACATCTCAGAGGAGTGGGAGGAAACATGTGAGGGATGTTTCAGCGTCCGGCAGCCTCACCTTACAGAATGTGACCTCAGATCAGGAGGGAGTTTACAGCTGTGAGCTCAGTGATGATGAGGAGACGATGATAACTCAGCTCTATCTGAGGAGGACTGGAGGTAACAGGATCAGGATTTCAGCTTCATTAGATGCTCACAATCTGACATTGTAAACTATAAATGAGTCTTTAAGCTAAACTCCTGAACTTCTTTGGTTCCAGAGAATCTGGTGGTTCCTGAACTCATCAGACGGACGGTGGTTTGTGTTGTGATTGCAGCAGCAGCAGCTGGATTCATAATGTTCTACAAGAAGAAAATGGAGGAAAGTGAAGCTCTGCAGCTTTAAAGCTTTCATTCACATTCAGAGAGTGGTTTTGTTTTAATGCCATTCTCCCATTTTACCCTCAAGATGATTGATGAGCTGTGATGGTTCCACTAAATGATCAGCTTCATGTTCTTGAGATGATTCTCATATTTGGAGATATTTCTGTTTTTAATTTTAGGATTTCATCTTCTGCCCAGCAGGGGGCGCAGCTAAACATGGTTTTTATATTCTACCAGTTTTCTCAGAAGTGCATCAATAAAATGTTTATTTCTATAGAAAATTAGTTTTTTATTACATCTATTAATGATTTATGAGCTTTTATGATTTACAAGCTTTATTTAGTTTTACATTATTAGTTCTTTATATTTAGTTTTTCCTCACATTTGTACATATTCCTGTTTAATCTAAATGTGAAGATTTTACTCTTGTTGCATCTTCTGCCCAGCAGGGGGCGCAGCTAAACATGTTCTTTATAGTCTGCCAGTTTCTCAGAAATGTAACAATAAAATGTTTATTTCTATAGAAAATGAATTTTATTACATAAATAGATGATTTATGAGCTTTGATGTAGTTTAACAAAATGATTATTTCTTCATGTTCTTTTGTTGTTTCTCATATTTGTTAATATTTCATGTTTTTTCCTAAATATGATGATTTTATAGTTGCATCTTCTGCCCTGCAGGGGGCGCAGCTGATCATGTTTTTTTTTATATTCTACCAGTTTCTCAGAAATTGATCAATAAAATGTTTTTTCTCTAAACATTGTTCCGTTATTATTTTTGTTGCATAAATATTTTGTTCTTCAATAAACCAAATAAATATTAGAATGTCTCATTTTTATAAACATTAAACTTCTTGGATGAAACTAACAAACTAAATGAGTAAAACATTTATTGAAAACTTTATTAGGATCATTATTATTATTATTATTATTATTATGTAAAAAGTAAATTAATGGTTTCAAAGTGAGGATGAAATAGAAAATGAAGTGAAAATATTAATAATAAACAATCTTTGAAAAATAATGAAAAGTTAAAATAATAACTATTTGTCTCTGGTCTCCTATTTTAGTGATAATTTAATCACCAACACGTCTCACTCTGAGAAATAAAAATAAAATTAAAAGATTTATGTTTATCTTAAACATGAAAATAATTTTTTTCTTTCCAGAATGTTTTCCTACCTTTTTATACCTTAAGAAAATAAACAACTGGAAATAATCCTGACACCAAGGATCATAATTCATGTATGAAATGGTTAATTAAAGGTTTCAGGTCTTTCTCTGATATATTTCCCTCATTTGTTGTTTCTTTGACTGAAGTTTTTTAATGTTTTTGTGAACTAATTCATGTTTGGAGGCTCAGGAGTCTCAACTTGACTCATTTCCTAATTTTCACTGTTGCAACTGCTAACTGTACGTTTTATATACTAGACACACCGTTAAAGTCATTGTTGCCTTCAGTCCAGCAAAATAACATTTTTTAGAGCCATTACTGTTACATAAGCTGCTGAAAAAAAGACAACTTATCATTTTGATCAACATAGAGCATGAAATGTTGACTTCTTAAAGAAGAATCATTTAATTCCAATTGTGGAGGTTTAAAGCATAAAACCTTTGCAAAAGCAGGAAGGATTCATTTTCTCCAAGGGGATTTTGTGGATATTATGAGAAATAAATGTTAAAATAGTTTTTTTTAATAAAAACTTTACATGAAAACATGTTACTGTTATTAGTTCTGTTGTGGAAATTCAACAGAATTATTCTATAACAAAAATGACTAAAACTAACATTTCCTAAATGTATGTATCGTTAGAAATATTAGCAGGTTCTTTATTATTTTCACTGATGTTGATAAGATTTATTGGTGACGATATAAACCGAGTTCTGGTCAGTTATTACAATAACACTGTGTTGTTTCTCTGTAGCAAACAATTCAACAATTAACCTTTGACCTTTAATAGACGTTTAATTAGCTCAGTGCTTCTCAATTATTTTCCGTTACGCCCCCCCTAGCAAGAAGAAAACTATTCGCGCCCCCCACTCCCCACCGTGACTATCCATCTCTGCATAACATTTTTTCCTTATTAACATTTTTTTCGCTGAAAAAACTAGCGGCTTATCGGCGTGATTGGGATGTAACGTATTTAAGTGACGCGCTAATTTATTTGGCTTCATGCTGTCCGCTGCGAGCATTTTTAGACACAGCAAACACACCGGTCTTTCCTCTTCTCCAACTGTAGTCACAGTGAAGCCAAGCGCTAAATACGCTTCGTCGTATTTCCTCTTCTTAGCTTTCGGTTGACTTTCTGTTGTCTCATTATCTTTGTCTCTCTCCGCTTTTCTTTTCATCCCTGTGAAAAACTTTTTCATGTTGGGGGTTGTTGAATAACGGAGGCCATAGACAGAACGCAGTCGGAGCTTTTTGTTGACTTAACACTGCTAACCAAGGCAAACCTGTTGTCTTGTAAGTCGTAAAATGTTGCACTGTCGCAAACGTGACAGAAGTAACAATGAGAGCGCCACTGCCGCCTACTGTGCGCAATTACTTTATACTAGCTCGGCCAAATAAAAGCCTGTTCCCCAGGATCACACGCGCCCCCCCAGGTATCGCACCGCGCCCCCCAAAGGGGGCCCGCCCCACTATTTGAGAAGCACTGAATTAGCTCATTAAAGTAAAATTTAAGTGAAAAATATTCCAGCTAAATGTATTTTTTAGGGGTGACAGTAAATATGATGCTGCTGATTTCATTAAGGTCCTTATTTTTTTAATAATTATTTCCATTGAATATGTGTTTATTTCATCATTTATCTAAAATGATTTATTCTGTGGCTTCAAGTTTTTAGCAATAAAGGCAACTTCTCATTTTAGTCTGTAAAATGAGAAGTCGTCTCATTTTACAGATTAACTAAGATTGAGTTTAAATGCTTGTTTGAGCAGCAGAGTTCAGTCGGTGTCAAGTCTTTCTCAGTTGTGCAGCTTCCCCACTTGAGAAGGGATGGATGATTGGATGCAGACTTTTTAAAAACAGGATTTTACTCAAAGGACCAAGCGGTTTTCTTCATTTTTATCCTTCAGTGCATGTCAGGATATTCCACATTTATCCAGAGCAGGTAAAAACCTTTGAACAAACCCAAAAGAAAAAAAGATAATAATTTCTTAACTGTTTGTAAATTTACACAAATTAATTTCAATCAAACTACAAACAAAACAAACCATATAAACAATACTAAGCAACTGTCACGCCGAGGCCACGGATGGACACAGGGACTGAACAGTGAATACCAAACCAGACGTTTATTGGGAATTGCTTATTCTTGGTCAGACAGGCCAGGGTCAGAACCGGGAATCCAAATCGGGATCAGGCAGTCTCAGGTCAGACAGACAGGGGTCGAAGCCAGGAGGTCCTTATCCAGCGGGGAGAGTCAGGATCGGGGACAGGAGAGGAATCTAGTAGAGACAGACAGGTTAGATACTGTGCAGTTAGCTCCAGTTACTACAGCAGGGCCTGAAGGTGTTACCGCTGAGGGTTTCACAACAATCTGACGCCGTGCAGGAGGAGCTCCGTCCAATATGGCAGCAGCTGAGGATCAGGCGGATGCCGATCAGGTGCGAGTGGTCACAGCTCAGCGGCAGCTGTGACAGCAACCCACTGAGAATCAAACCCACAAAATAACTAAAGTTAAATGAACAAGTAACTAAACTTAAGTTCCTTAACTTTAAAATACATTTCAAATTCATCTTTTCAATAACATATTTAGGGAGACCGGGTATGGTTGAAACATGGGGAGAGTTGTAACACCACCAGTTTCCACCAATCAGGGATAAGATAGGAGTCACATGATCCTTTCAGTGTCTTCCCGCTTCCTCCCCAATTCCATATTGTGATTGTCAAGGCTGGAAACAGGCACGTGAAGATACTAAGGAGGAAAAACTGATTTTGAGGTAAGAAAGTAAATTTTTTGATCATGACTATTTTTTGTTTAGTACTTATGCTGTTGCAGATAAAACCATATGACTTACATTAGATGAAAGTGTAATGTCTCAGGCAAAATATGATGTATTTTCCCGTGCTAATTTCAAACCGCTATGCTACTACAGCTAGTTAAACATGGCTGACAGGGTTGGGGTGGGTTGTAACACATCTTTAGAAAGTGTTACAACCATCCCCTTACATACAACTAAGAACATTTTTTGATTTTAAGAATTTTACAGAATGCCTAGACATTGGATACGGAAGACTGATAGAGGTGTGCCTGCAGATGTTTTAAAAAAGGCATCTGATGAGGTCACAAAGAAGAAAAGTCAGTCAGATCAGTTGCGAAGGCGCATGGGATCTGCCATGTAACACTGAGCAGATACTGCAAATCACTGCGCAAGCTGAGAGGACAGGGGTCCAGTGATCTTCCCAGTGTAGGTTATTGGAGCAGCAACAAAGTCTTCTCTCTGAGGTGCAGGAGGAAGTTTGGCTGACTATTTGATTCAGGCAGCAGACCTGTATTATGGACTGACTCCATGTGAGGTAAGCATATGACAGGTTAGTGTGAAGTGCACAATTCAGAGACTGAGGTCCAGACAAAAGTCAGGGAGCAAAAACAATCTTTAATACATCTGCAGACGGAGAGCAAGAAATCCACTGCATTAGGCACAAATTAGGATCCGCTCTGAGGAACCCAGAGCTGCATAGTTACTTTATTCATCTCTCTTTACTACCGAGGCAGAGACTCAATCTTCCAAGACCAAACAAAAGAAACAAAGGAAAACATACAAACCTTGTATGCTCATTCACTGTAATGTCTATGGGAGGTGAAAACTAAACACTCTGTCTCCATGCAGGGAAGGCCGCGGGAAAAACAGCGAGTTCCCAAATAACTGTCTGGGAAAGTTCAGCAACCCTGGAAAACTTACTGCAGTAGACACATCTTGGTTCATTAGTTTGTACACCGTTTGCAGCTGCACAGAAAAACACCTTGACTATGATTCAAAAAACATTACATTTATATGATACATAAAGGAACATCATTTAATACGAATAAAACCTCTTCACATCAGTCACTAGAGATAAGTGAATAATTGAATACTAGTGTAGGTGCTAGACAAATTGAAAAACTTTTTGTGTCTATGTACTCTGATTTTCTATTTCTCTTTCCTTTAGGTCAGAAAGTTTGCATATCAACTGGCCGTAACATAGAACATCAAACACCCGCAAGGCAAGCAAAAGAGGAAGAAGAGAAAGCCTGCCAAGAAAATGTTTAAAGCCAATGCTGAGGATTCTGACCTCAGACGATGAATATTTTTGTGTTGTCCGTATGGAGCCATTTGGCAACTCAAAGCCACAGGAAATGTGGGTCAAATGTGCCCTATGCAGTCTCTGGGCCCACGAAGCCTGTACTCCTGGGCTACCATCATTTATTTGTCACCACTGTGACTCTGATTAAGGATACACAGACACACACACACATTGACATTGGTTTTTGTTAGACCTACATTTTTTGTATTGTTCATTAAGCATACATATTAAGAAAGTTTGTTCTAGTAGAATAATTTACATACATGCACACACACAAACAGAGTATATTTGAGTATGGTCAGTCACAGAGAGAGAGAGACATTGTTCTTGTATTGTTCTTTTAATTCAGTAAACCTCTTTTTGAAGCATATCACATGGTGTTGCCTCTGTTTTTGCTTCTTTTGTCTAATTGTTACAACTTACCCAGCAGGTGTTACAACCTACCCCGGTGGTGGGTAGGTTGTAACAAAGGAACACCATGTATTTGACATGAACTCATGAGGTCTGTGATATTCTTGCAGAGGTTTGAATTAGTGCCATTTGTAGTAGACAAATGTGGGTATTTTGTATAAAAGTTTGAAAACTCTAGCTCAAAAATTCTGTGAGTTAAAGGTGCTGGAGCAAAAAGTGTTACAACCATACCCGGTCTCCCTACATTTATTTAACTATACAAACATCACTTTTCAATATTAGTCATAAATATTAAGTTCATAAATATAAATGCTAAATTAATAAATAGCTAAGCTTAACATCTAAATTCATTTTCCAACAATAGAACAATCAGTTCATTCATAAAATTAATCAATCAATTCTGCTTCAGTTCAGGCGTGTTGTAGTTGATGGTGTTAATGCAGGTAAAGCTGGAAGTCCGACAGGAGATCGTGAGTAGCTTTGCAGTCCGATCTCATCAACAATAAAGCTGGAGTCTTACCGGCTGTCTCTCTGCTCGTCTACAAATTCATCCAGATCTGCAACTCGACCAGGATCTTTGGTTGAAAGAGTCCACAAACTCCAGACTTCTTTGTCTGGCTTTCTTTTCCACGTTGTCCGTCCCTCATTTAAGTCCGTGTGGAACACAGCGAGCGCATTTTTTGTTTTTCAATTTGACTTCACAGTCGGATTTAAAGAAAGAACCAGATCCTCTACGGCAGGGTTGCTCAATACATCGATCGCGATCTACCGGTCGATCGCGATCCACCGGTCGATCGCGATCCACCGGTCGATCGCGATCTACCGGTCGATCGCGATCTACCGGTTGATCGCGGACAGGTTTTGAGTCGATATCGGCAGCAGGTGACAAACTGAAGGCCTCCAGGACGCTGAGAGCAGCACTTCCTCCTCTGACAGGCTTATCAAAAATATTCACTAAGATCCAAAACGTTTGTAGCTTCATTAAATAATAATAAAGCCTGGAAACCTGATATCGTAACGGACTTTGCTCGGCTTGCGGGGGCGCAGGCGGTTGCCACGGCAACGGGTGTGCTTAACCATAAAGAGAGAAAGAGAGTAAAAAGGTGCGAGTGGTTCTGAGTTGATCACCTGTTTTGGGTTATTTGACCTTTGTTTACCTTTGCTGTGGTTCATCACAGCCGCTGGAGTTTCTGAACGTTAAACGACAAACTTGGACTAATGACCTCGTTCGTTTGCAGTCGTCACAACCAACATCAAATAGGACACATATATTTGATTAAGTTTTAACAAACAAATGGCTTCTACCACAATAATTGTGTCAAATTACATTAATTATCCCAAATTCAGAAGATTTGCCTTTACCTCTGCAGAGCTCTTTGGTTCCTCCTATCAGTCTGCAGTTTCACATTGTGACGTCATCAAACTAAATTTTATATATACCATAACACCTGCTGGCCTCAGGTTTGCAACCAGCTTCTGACTGAGAAACCAGTAACCTGCTCCCAGTGTCAGAATCTCACTGAGGAAGAGACTGCATTAGGTTTTCTATCACTTTATCATTTCTGATATATCTGATGTATATTTGCATAGAAAATTAGTCAATAGGGTTTAATTTATAATTTGTATGTCTTCATGTCATGAGGTAGATCTAAGCCGGCTGGTGAGAGAAAAAGTAGGTCTTGGTCTCAAAAAGTTTGAGCACCCTGCTCAACGGCGAGTGGAGAATGTGGAGGTTTATTCTAAACAGAGGAATCATGTGCATAAATTTGCACATTTACAGAATGGAGATGATTTCTATTTAGAAAGACGCTCTCACACGACTGAAACCACTGCAGGTACATCTTCATGTGACAAAAACCAAGGAATTTATGATTCACCTTTTCACATCTTTTTTATTTTTAGTTATTTTTGTGTGTGTGTTATTGCCTGAGGACAGATGTTATTCAGTTTCGTTTGCGTTTAAACAAAAGATTAAAATCAGGAACTGACACGGTAACATGCAGCTCTCCATCTTCAACCAGGCAGCATCAGGTGAAAGACATTTCTATCTTTTTTAAATCTTCACAACATTTTTATTTTATGTGTTGCTGATCAAGTTAAATATTTGTGTTTTACTGAGATCCAGTAAATAAAATTCATCCTGTAAAAACATGAAATCCTGCAAAATGCAGCAAGATTTGGTTTGTAACTTAACATCAAACTTCTTGGATGAAACTAAAACAAAATGTAACAAATACATGAGGGAAAAACTTTTCAACAACATTTTCTTTAAAGTGTGACTAAAACATTATAAACTGATGAAAACAACAGATAGAAATAAACTCTGAGAAAAGAAACAGAATCCGTCTGATGGAGTTTTTATCAGCTCCATCAGACGGATCCCACAGATCGGTCAGAAACACACAGAACTTCATGTCAGATTTTATCTGCTGCTGAAAACATGAACCAACAAAATGTCAGGAAACAGAAACTTTATTTCTTTTACCAGAAAGTTTTACATTCTAAGATATCAACCAAATTCACATGAAGCTAAAAGCTCCCTTTAATCTGTTGAATGTGGGTTAGGACATTGATGGCTGCACAGCGATGCAGTTGGTAGCTCTGTCGCCTTGCAGCAAGAAGGTTTTGGTTTGATTCCCGGCCCGGGTCCTTCTGCACAGAGTCTGCATGTTCTCCCTGTGCTTGGTGGTTCTTCCTCCCACTGTCCAAAAACAAGACTGTCAGGTTAAGTGGTCTCTCTAAGTTAAGTTGTGTGTGTGTGTGTGTGTGTGTGTGTGTGTGGGGGTGTGTGTGTGGTGTGTGTGTGTGTGTGTGTGTGTGTGTGTGTGTGCTCAGACTAGTGACCTGTCCAGGTGATCCCGCCTCTTGCCCAGAACGTAGCTGCAGAGGCACCAGCACCTCCTGACCCACCAGGGACAAGGTGTTAGAAAATGGATGGATGGACGTTGATCCATTATCAGCAGAACCAGCGTCCTTAGAGGCGGTCCAAACTCCTCTGATCAGAATCTGTAAAACTTTGAGGTTTCAGGAGGAAGTCAGAGCTGCAGCTGCAGGTTGTTCAAATTTATCTTCAACAAGAGAAAACATGCAAAGATAGAGCTGCTTACCGACTATAGAAAGGTGTAAACTGCTGTAATAATAAATAAATATTTATCCACCACATATTCAGAAACGTCTCAATAATCTTTAACTCACCACTTTGTTTGCCAGCTGCCAATAAACAGCAGAGAAGAGGAATCAGACGTGGAAAAGTGGAGAACAAACAAAGCCTCCATGTTTTTGTCTGGAGGAAAAGTGGCTGAGATGTGATATTTTTCTGGCTTGCTAACATTTAGCACATAACACAGTTTGTCTGTTAAAGTGTCATTGTGTGGATCAGGATCAGGCGCTGCTCATTTATTACATCTAGAGATGTTTTAACATGTTAGTTTCAGGAAATGTCAAACTCTCTGAGTCACTTTCAGCTTGTTTTGAAGTGCAGGTTATAAATTACACACCAGTTTTTAAATGACATAAATAGATAAAGTTGCAGTTATTCTAAAATAATTATAAAATCAGTTTAGGATTAGGGTTAGGATTAGGATTAGGGTTAGGATTAGGATTAGGGTTAGGGTTAGGATTACTGTTCAAATCAGAGAGATAATACAATCTGACTATTCTGAGAATCAGAATGAGCTAAAAACACAACATGTGATCTCTGTGCTTATGAACGTTTCATATTTTCCTCTAATAACTATGAGCTGCATTTTGTTTATTCAGGAACTTTGCTTTGTGTTCCTGGTTTCTGGTACGGCCGTAAATGTGACGCACAAGCCTCCAGTGCTAACAGCGATGGAGGACAGCGGCTCTTCTCTCGGTCCACTGGGTTCATGTCTGCTCCTGAAATGATCTGATTGGTGGTTGGAAAAACTCTCATTGTGTTCAAGTTGTGCTAAAAGGAGTTAGCCAATCATCTCAATGCTAAAACTGTAGCAGCTAATGCTAATGTTAGCATCCACAGTCCACATTTCTAAAAAAGTTCCTGAAATCTGGAAAGATGAATGGATGGAATAAAACTTTGATCTGATCTGTTGGTTAAAACCTGAAAACAGATTAAAAACTATAAATATTTTATTTTTGAGTTCTAATGTTTATTCAGGATTTAGCAGGAAAAACGGATTTTTGAATGGAAAATGTTGTCAATATCTGGTTTTCAATTAAAATTTGATAAACTAATTACAGACCCTGCAGGAAACTGAACAATGTTTCCTAGTTTTCAAATATATTTTATGGTAAATTTGTGGGATTAGCAAATTAATGTTCCTGAGTTTTATTTATAAGAGTAATAGAGAAAAATATTAACTCTTCATTTTGTTTTAATTTGGAGTTAATAGATAAAATCAGAGTGATTATTTATCAATATCAGTGGATTAAGTCAGGCAGAAGGATAAATAATGCAGATTATTCATTAATATTTACTGAATTAATCTGACAGTTGAAAACTCATCATCATCTCTAATTAATCTAAATCTATGTTTCCTCCTCCAGAGTTTTATCATGAAAGCTGATCAGAACATTTAGCAGAACAAACTTCCTCCTTCCAACCAGAAGAAACTCTGAGATAAATGAAGCTGCATGTCATCAGAGTTAATCTGGATTACAGACATTTTCTAAGAATTATTAACATTTTAATCAGACTGAGCTGCAGGATCTATATAGTTCAGTGTTTCAACAATAATTTGCTTCTTCATAGTTTTGCAGCAAATGGTGAAAATTAGGAGTAAAATGATCAGAACCAGGAGATTCTTGTTTTTAATATTTTTACCGTTTGTGTGGGCTGGTATTATAATGGGTAAGTAAAACATTTATTACTTCCTTTATTTTATTATCATTCAGATTTGAACAGATTATTGCTTTCAAAGTGAGGATGAAACAGGAAATGCAGTGAAAATATTAATAATAAATATTGAAACATGATTCAGTAACTCTGTTATTTCTGTCTCATATTTTTCTGATCATTTACTCACCAACATGTCTCCCTCTGACTAATAATCTCACAATTCAGATTTGATGTTTGTGAGAACATTTAGAAAATTAAAAAACAAAACATTTGAATGTTTTTCTTTGCCGTATTGAATAAATGTTATTTATTATTTCACAGATGAATCCAGAATTACTAACAGGAGTTTCAGGTTAAAAACTAATATTTTTATTTCTGCAAACAGGTTTTTTCTATCTCACAGTAATATTTATATTTTATAGCAGAGCAGCAATAGTCCAAACCTGAAGCTGATAAATGAAGGAAGGAGCTAAAGATTAGGGTGATGGCAGATGTTATGTCCCTCAGGCACATTATAATTATTGTTATTTTTTCTGGATTGTTTTGTATTGACTTTAGTTGAATGACTTTCTGTTTAATAAACTTTGGAGTTTGGATAATTCCTCTTTTGTAATCTGGTCTTGTAATCGGTGGCTGTTGGTCAGCCTGTGAATAGGTTGGACCAGGTAAAGTCCCAGCACCACAAACAGCCCCGTTCTGATGGATGCCACGTCTCCAGCCTGACATGCGCTTGTTTTTATCAGCTCTTTGTTTGTTTTGCTGTTTTTTGTCCGTGTGATTTTGGCCTGGTGGGACCGATTGTCCTGTTTTCAATACTTTTCTTTGCAGTGGATCCTTATTCCGGGTGCAGCAGGGCTTCCACGGCCTGCATCGGGTCGGCCCCCTGCTGGACCGTTTGTTCTTTTTGGTCGGCTCACCGGGTCCAACTTTCTGTTCATACTTTGGGATTTTCTTTGAGGAACTGAGGATTTAATTCTCTCTGTTCCTCCACAGAACATCAAAAGAAGCTGAAACAAAAGAATCAGTCAAGAGAGTTTTGACATAAAATGATGTTTTTAATCCTCATTTTGCCTTAAATATATTAAATATTTCTCATATATGTTGAGCCCTTTGTGGCCGTAAGAGCAAAGAGCCTCTAAGGTTTGGATTTTATTAAAGATAAATAATCAATAGAAGCAAACAGAAAGCTGATCAATGATAACAGATTTATTGATGGAATGTCAAGAAATATGTTTTTATTAATCATTGGAAATGTTATAAAGTATTTTAACATGTTATTATTAAGCAGAAACATAAATAAACCAGGAATATTTTTAATGATTCTCCTGCTGCATCAGAGGGATTCCTCCATGTTTCCTATCAGAACCAGAACTTTTGGTTCAGTGAACATCATCTGGATCATGGAGACTATTTGCTGAGATCTTGTTTCCAGGCAGGTTTTCTATGATCCTTCAGAGGGATCTGGGTTTCCTCCTCAACACCTTTACACTCAACTTTCTTCTGCTTTTATTGTTGCAGAGTCTGGAACCAGCATGTCCTGTGTTATCATCCAGGACTGTATTTTACCATGTCGGTTTGAGAACGGGGTCAACAACATGGAATGGTCTCTATATGAAACATCATCTCTGATTGTCTCCTATGACCATCGTGGCTCCAGAACCTCTGAGAGCTTCAGATCCAGAGCGTCTCTGTTTGAGGATCAGATCTCCAGAGGAAACGGCGACCTGCTGCTGAGAGGAGTGAAGGTTAATGATGAGGGAGAATATGTGTGCAATGCAGTGATTAATGACATCTATTATAGAAATTCTGTTGACTTTACCATAGAAGGTAAAACACTTTAACCTGAAAACATTTTATTGATTCATATTTTGAGTTTTTATGTTTTGGTTCCAGGACATTTATCTGCTTAATAGTTCTTTATTTTCTCATGTTTGCAGCTCCAGGTTCTGACATCAGAATCCATCAGGATGGAAACAGAACCACCTGCAGCTCAGAGGGGATCTACCCTCAACCTGAACTCACCTGGTCCACTGAGCCTCCATCCAACACGGCTCTGCAGAACAGAACCACAGTCCATCAGACTGAGGAGAAGCTTTATGACATCAGCAGCTCTCTGACGGGTCCAGACGGTTCTGATCGGATCTTCAGCTGCACCATCAGAACCAGGAGGAACTGGTGGAAAACAAGTTTAACCAGAGCAGGTCAGCAGATGGACAGAAAGTTCTGATATCATTTAATAAACAGTTTTTTGTTTACATTTAATTTGACTTTACTGTAAGCATTACAGTATTACTGTAATGTTTACAGTATTACTGTAAGCATTACAGTATTACTGTAAGCACTACAGTAATACTGTAAGCACTACAGTATTACTGTGATGCAGATTAGAAAATGAAACATCCAGAGGTTTCTGGATCCAGCTGTTTGTGATCCACTGGTTCCGGCTCCACGTCCCTCGGATCGGATGCGTGTTTCTCTCCCTGCTTTGCGTTCTGCCAGACCTGCTGCTCTGTAAGCTGCTGCTGCGTCTCTCATTCTACCCGGCCTCTCGCTCAGCTGCTCCTTTTATTGCCCCATTTCTGGGTTGCCCCCATTGCAGCTGAGGGGCAACAGCTGTGTGAAGTGAAGTGGACGTCTCCAGAGACAGCAGCCGCAAAAGGAATCAGCACACATGCAACTCAACATAAACCCAAAATAAATATATCAGCAAATGTAGAAACCAGGGAAATAACTGAAAATGGCCACATTGCTACACAATGCCTCCATGTTTCCTATCAGAACCAGAACTTTTGGTTCAGTGAACATCATCTGGATCATGGAGACTATTTGCTGAGATCTTGTTTCCAGGCAGGTTTTCTATGATCCTTCAGAGGGATCTGGGTTTCCTCCTCAACACCTTTACACTCAACTTTCTTCTGCTTTTATTGTTGCAGAGTCTGGAACCAGCATGTCCTGTGTTATCAACCAGGACTGCATTTTACCATGTCGGTTCAGGAATCGGGTTGCCAACATGACATGGGAGCGTGAAATACCAAAATCAGGGATTGTAAGTTATGACCAGGGTAACATCAGAACCTCTGAGAGCTTCAGATCCAGAGCGTCTCTGTTTGAGGATCAGATCTCCAGAGGAAACGGCGACCTGCTGCTGAGAGGAGTGAAGGTTGATGATGAGGGAACATATGAGTGTCATGTTTTTACAACTGGCATCTATTATAGACGTTCTGTTGTCCTTGAGATAGAAGGTAGGACATCTTCATTTGAAAACCTTTCATTCAAAGAAGATTTGGATGGTTTGTATTTTGTTGTTGTGGATGTTTCTGATGTGAAATTGTTCATTTTTTATTCTCTTATTTTCAGCTCCAGTCTCTTCAGTCAGAATCTATCATGAAGGAAACAGAATCACCTGCAGCTCAGAGGGAATCTACCCTCAACCTGAACTCACCTGGTCCATCATGACTCTGCAGAACAGAACCACAATCCATCAGACTGAGGAGAAGCTTTATGACATCAGCAGCTCTCTGACGGTTACAGATGAAGATGTAGGTCTGTTTTACTCCTGCACCATCAGAACCAGGAAGAGCTGGAGGATAGCAGCACTAAATGAGCCAGGTCAGCAGATGTACAGAAAGTTTTGATATCATTTAATAAGCTGGTATTTTAGTTTCCTTACATTTGATTTGACTTTTTCTTGAAACCTCATGAAACATCCAGAGGTTTCATGAGGTTTGATTCACATTCAGAGGGATTTTATTTTAATGCCTTTCTAAACCCCATTTTACCATCAGCAGGACAAAATGAGAGGAAGCCTAATTTAAAATGCATCCACCTGTAAATGAAAAGTATTTGTTCCAACATTATAACTGATGGTAAACAGTGAAACGTATTGTGAGGAAAAACACTTTGACATTCTGGACAATGATCTGGTCACTTTAAGGATGACTTTGTCGAAACGTTTGTCAAGAATAATGGAAAAGATCAAAGCAGGTTTAAAAGTTTTATTCCTATGAAGATGCAGAAATAAAGAAAGAAAATGCTACATGCTAGCTGTGCTATTATTATTATTATTATCATTATTATTATTATTATTATTATTATTATTATTATTATTATTATTATTATCATTATTATTATTATTATTATTATTATTATTATTATTATTATTATTATTATTATTATTATTATTATTATTATTATTATTATTATTATTATTATTATTATTATTATCCACACAGTTAAACTAGGAATAAAATGGAAACAATCTCCAGGTTGAGCATCAGAAACCAGATGCTTAAAGTTTATAATTATTAACATTTATTCATAAAAATGTTGGCAGCTGATGGGGAACCAGCGGAGCCACCAGGGGGCGCTTCCAGCCTCACACAAATAAACGCTACAGAAACGAATCAGTAAAGCAACAGGCAGCACAAATTAAAATGATTTAAATAAATGAAAACGGAAAACCATCCATCCATTTTCTGGTCACCTTTCTCCCCAACGGGGTCGGGTGGTGCTGCATGTTTCTGCTGCAGCTTCAGGTTCTGACATCAGAATCCATCAGGATGGAAACAGAACCACCTGCAGCTCAGAGGGCATCTACCCTCAACCTGAACTCACCTGGTCCACTGAGCCTCCATCCAACACGGCTCTGCAGAACAGAACCACAGTCCATCAGACTGAGGAGAAGCTTTATGACATCAGCAGCTCTCTGACGGGTCCAGACGGTTCTGATCGGATCTACAGCTGCACCATCAGAACCAGCAGGCAAGAGTCACCCTGGACAGGTCTCCAGTCTGTCGCAGGGCAACACAGAGACAAACAGGACAAACAACCATGCACACACACACTCACAACTTGGGAGAATTTGGAAAGACCAATAAACCCGACATTCATGTTTTTGGACTGGGGAGGAAGTCAGAGAGAACCCACGCATGCACAGGGAGAACATGCAAACTCTGTGCAGAAAGACCCGGGCCGGGAATCGAACCCAGGACCTTCTTGCTGCAGGGCCACTGTGCAGCCCCAAACCTGAAAACATATTAGTAAAATATAAAGTCAATCAAAAGTTGCTTCACTGCAGACTCTGAGGCAAATGAAGCTCTAGAATAATAATTATTCTGATTATAGATCAGTTATAGATATTAGGAACGAATTGAATGAACAAAACTCAGGTTCAGGATTTACATTTAGTTCAGAGTTTTAACTGTTAAGCAATAATTTGTTTCATCATAGATTTACAGAAAAAGGTATAAAAGTTTGAATCTCATCAATAAAGATAAATAATCAAAATACCAGCAAACAAAAAGCTGCTCAAAGGTTCTGCATCAGAGCGATTCCTCCCTGTTTCCTATCAGAACCAGAACTTTTGGTTCAGTGAACATCATCTGGATCATGGAGACTATTTGCTGAGATCTTGTTTCCAGGCAGGTTTTCTATGATCCTTCAGAGGGATCTGGGTTTCCTCCTCAACACCTTTACACTCAACTTTCTTCTGCTTTTATTTATTTATTGCAGGGATTGGAACCAGAATGTCCTGTGTTATCAACCAGGACTGCATTTTACCATGTCGGGTCAAGAACGGGGTCAACAAGATGGAATGGAAACATGGAACCTCTCTGATTGTCTCCTATGACCATCGTGGCTCCAGTTACTCTGAGAGCTTCAGATCCAGAGCGTCTCTGTTTGAGGATCAGATCTCCAGAGGAAACGGCGACCTGCTGCTGAGAGGAGTGAAGGTTGATGATGAGGGAGGATATGTGTGCACTGCAGTGATTAATGGCTTCTATCATAAACATTTTGTTTTCCTTGCAGTAGAAGGTAGGTCACTTTATTTAAAATAAAAACTTTATAGAAATAAGATTATAAAAGTTACATTTATATTTTGTTCTTCTGACAAATTGTTCATTTATTTCATGTTTCTGCTGCAGCTCCAGGTTCTGACATCAGAATCCATCAGGATGGAAACAGAACCACCTGCAGCTCAGAGGGGATCTACCCTCAACCTGAACTCACCTGGTCCACTGAGCCTCCATCCAACACGACTCTGCAGAACAGAACCACAGTCCATCAGACTGAGGAGAAGCTTTATGACATCAGCAGCTCTCTGATTGATCCAGACGGTTCTGATCGGATCTACAGCTGCACCATCAGAACCAGGAGCAACCAGAGGAGAGCAACTTTAGCTGAACCAGGTCAGCAGATAAACAGAAAGTTCTGATATTTAAAATCTTTGCTGTTTTTGTTTCTTTTTACATTTAATTTGACTTTTACTTGAATCTTCAGACGTCTCAGGTTCTGGTTCTGGTTCTGGTTCTGGTTCTGCATCCGAACCAGGAAAAGCAGCATTCAGCTTCTATGCTCCACAAATCTGGAAGAAACTTCCAGAAAAGTGTAAAAGAGCCAAAAACACGGAGTTCCTTTAAATCAACCAGTCAAAGTTTATTTGTATAGCAGCTTCAGCAACAAGGCTTTTCAAAGTGCTTCACATCATAAAGACCCAAAAGAAACACAATGAGAAACATCTTCAGTCGTTACACATCAGATTGTTCATTAATATTTAAAGCAATAACTGGAACATTGATCAGTATATTTCACTATCATTGATGATTGTGATGCCTTCTGACTAAATGTTATTGCTTATTTCATCACTGGTTACTGTTTCATAATGTGAAGCAGTTTGAACTGCTTGTTGCTGAAACTGAACTCATAAACTTTGCTTTCTCAGGTGCTGAGGTTCCAATCAGCTGCACTTCCTTCAACATTTCTGTGTCCAGTTTGGTCTGGAGGTTCAACCAGCGTCAGATCATCCTGACCAAGACTGACAGAAACATCTACAACATCTCAGAGGAGTGGAGGAAACATGTGAGGGATGTTTCAGCGTCCGGCAGCCTCACCTTACAGAATGTGACCTCAGATCAGGAGGGAGTTTACAGCTGTGAGCTCAGTGATGATGAGGAGACGATGATAACTCAGCTCTATCTGAGGAGGACTGGAGGTAACAGGATTCAGGATTTCAGCTTCATTAGATGCTCACAATCTGACATTGTAAACTATAAATGAGTCTTTAAGCTAAACTCCTGAACTTCTTTGGTTCCAGAGAATCTGGTGGTTCCTGAACTCATCAGACGGACGGTGGTTTGTGTTGTGATTGCAGCAGCAGCAGCTGGATTCATAATGTTCTACAAGAAGAAAATGGAGGAAAGTGAAGCTCTGCAGCTTTAAAGCTTTCATTCACATTCAGAGAGTGGTTTTGTTTTAATGCCATTCTCCCATTTTACCCTCAAGATGATTGATGAGCTGTGATGGTTTCACTAAATGATCAGCTTCATGTTCTTGAGATGATTCTCATATTTGGAGATATTTCTGTTTTTATTTTTAGGATGATTTCATCTTCTGCCCAGCAGGGGGCGCAGCTAAACATGGTTTTTATATTCTACCAGTTTCTCAGAAGTGCATCAATAAAATGTTTATTTCTGTAGAAAATGATTTTTTTTTTCATAAACAGATGATTTATGAGCTTTGATGTAGTTTAACAAAATTATTATTTCTTCATGTTCTTTTGTTGTTTCTCATATTTGTTAATATTTGATTTTTTTTCAAAATATGATGATTTTATAGTTGCATCTTCTGCCCAGCAGGGGCGCAGCTAAACATGTTCTTTATATTCTGCCAGTTTCTCAGAAATTAACCAATAAAATGTTTATTTCTATAGAAAATGAATTTTATTACATAAATAGATGATTTGTGAGCTTTGATGTAGTTTAGCAAAATGATTATTTCTTCATGTTCTTTTGTTGTTTCTCATATTTGTTCATTTATGTTGATGTCTTTTAATTATTTGTCACATTTGCATATATTTCAGATTTTTTCCTAAGATTTTACTGTGTGTGTAACATCTGCCCAGCAGGGGGCGCAGCTAAACATATCATTTATATCCTTCCAGCTAAACTTTCTCAGATCTTTATTAATGCCATGATGTTCATTTCTGTTGAAAGATTTCTACATAATCATTTGTTATTGTATAAATACTTTGTTTTTTAAATAAAGAAACATTAATTTTAAATGCCTCCTTTATTTTTTCAACAGCGTAACATTGATCACCAAAATACATGAGGATGATTTGTGTTTCTGTTTAGAATGAAGTGATAAAACTTGTTACATTGGGGAATATTTTGCTACAGATATTTACATGTCAGGAGGATTCATCAGATGAATAAATGAGGTTAAAGGCAGCAGCAAAAACAGAAGATAAACATTTTATTCAAGTCATGTAGCAACAACAGATTAGATCAGAAACATTAAACTGCAGAAAACACAACATCATGACTTAAAGTGCTGCAAACATTCAGGTTATACATGTAAACATTAAAACACTAATGGCCTCATCAGTCAGTTTGTCTTCATTAGATTTTACATTAAGGGATTATTTATCTTCACTGAGCTGCAGTAAACTCAGCTGTTGGGATTTAATGGTTTCACTTTAATCCACTGAAAATAAGATGGTGACATTTATTTTGATCAGTTTCCTTCATCACTGCATATTAAGGGAGTCATAATGTTGCAATTATTGGCTTCATCCTTACATATTAGACTCTATTCAACTGTACATTTATGTACAAACATATTTAAAGTTAAATAAAATAAATATTTGCAGTCATTGGGAGTGAAATGTTGAAATTAGTTTTGAAATGTTTCCAGTTCAATCACACTTTAACCTCCAAAAACCCCGAAAATGATTTAATGGAACAAAGTTAAAATATGTGGACAAGATGTTTAACTAAAGAAGAATAAATAAACCTAAGAAGGAAAAATTCAGTGAGTGATTTTTCTCTTTTGGGGGATTTCATACTGAATGATGCACCAGCTGAACATCTTTTATATCTATGAAAGATTGA
Organism: Poeciliopsis prolifica; assembly: GCF_027474105.1. Lineage (NCBI taxonomy): Eukaryota > Metazoa > Chordata > Actinopteri > Cyprinodontiformes > Poeciliidae > Poeciliopsis > Poeciliopsis prolifica. The sequence continues at coordinate 224,029 of NW_026562560.1, read as the reverse complement.
CTGGTGACAAATACTATTTAATTGACCGTATATTTAAATTCATTAGAAACAGAAACAGATGCATTAATATTTGACTCACCATCAACTTTGAGGTTGATAAATGTTTCCTTGGATCCGCTGGTGGAGCTCTTGAAACATTTATATCTGCCTTCATCCTGAAGCTTCACTCCCGTCAGCAGAAGTGAGAGGTTATTTCTGGGAATCTGGTCTTTGAATAGGAAGGTTCTGTTTCTAAAGCGCTGGTTCTGATGGCCCAGCTGGTCTTGGTTATGGTAGAAAGAGTGAACATGAAGCTGTCCTTCAATATAAGACCAGTGAAGGACTAAATCATGTCCATTTGTTAAACTACAAGGGAGGATGCAGCTCTGCATGAAGAGACAGGAAACTTCAGAATCTGCAAAATACAGTAAAGAAGTAAATCATGATTTATTCATTTTGACTGAAATGAATCAGATCATGGATAAAATCTGCTGTTGGTGCTAAATGTGGGTTTAGTTTCCCTCTTAAGTCTCTAAAAGCAGCTAAAATAACTCCAAATAAATAGAATAAATCTGCATGAACAAACATTTAAATAAAATGTGTTGCCACATGTAGGGAAGCTCCAGATACTTTCTCTGTGCAGCTGCAGCCAGATGGCGCCGTGCAGGAAGATATCAGCCACCGAAACACTTTAATCCTTCACTGAGGATCAAACTCATCTAAACCTGGAAGAAGAACTGAAAACACTCACCTGGTGAGGAGAAAGTCGAGCAAAGAAAGTTTGTGATCACAAGAATCACCAAGATTTTCTCTGCAGAATGTTCCTGCTCCATTTCATGTTAGAGACGAGGAAAGTCTCTTCCTGAAACTTCTGCTCCTCCTGCATGTTGAGACATGAATGGATTAAAACCACAGGATCAAGTCCCAGCAGGAAGTCTGGCTTTACTTTGTAAAAAAATAAAAAGTCACTCTGTATTTAAAAGAAGGGTCATTTTTATATTTTAACATTTGTCCTTGAAGCTACATGTTTGACCTTCAGGTCAACAAAAGATCTTTTGTTCTTTATTCAGAACAGAAAACACAAATCAAATGATGAGAAAATCAGAAACAGATCAGATTTCACCTGCAGGAAAACAAAACAAATGAAACATTTCAACATTTTCAGTTTGAAAACTTTTAGGCTTTTGATTCAGATGTTTGCAGACATTTAGACTGATCAGCTGTTTTAAAATGGTTTTAAAATGTTTCTTATTAAAATGCAGGACTGCAGAGTCTTCATCCTTTCAGGAGTCTGAAGTTCATTAAAACATAAAAATCTGATCAATATCAGCTTTTCTTATTTTGGAGCTGATGTTTCTTCATATTAGTTGAGAGGAATATATTCATAAACATGTTTATAACTGTACAGATTATCATTGTATTAAAACATTTTAGGATGAGATCATTTGGTCATAAATGTGTAAAATCTTAAACTGATCAGCTTGAGCTCCTCCTGCTGTGGAGATGGAAAATAATCAATAATCAAAGTAAGATTATTGAAATACAGAAATCAATTTGTCATTTTACCGTTTTTACAATATTTCATCTGTAAGATTATTACTGCAACAATCAAAATGATCAAAATGATCAAAATAAGCAGGTGTTGACCCCTCCTGCTGTGATGTCATGTCCTGTAACTCGTCCAGGACGTTAAAGCGAGATGGAAGTAGATTTTCACCGTGATTTAAATGGTTCTTGTCTCAACTGGTCCAGGAACGGCTCCAGCTTCTGCTGTTGTTCTGAATCCAAACACGTTTTAGCAGGAAAGACACTTTAATGCGACGAATACAGATGATAAATGCAGCGCTGCAGCTGCATGTCAGCAGGCGAATCATCCAGTGGATTCGTTCAATACATCAGATTTTTATTGTAGAAATTTAAAAGAACAAAATCCAAGGTGTGTGAAACTCTAAATGCAGCTATAAGGAAACATCTCCTGATTGCAGCAACAGGAAGGGTCAGAGGTCAGATCAGATCAAACTTTAACTCCTGGCCTCCAGCAGAAACTGTTTGTTTGTTTGTCAGTGCAGAGATCTGGTCTCTAGCGGCTCCTCTGGGCTCAACGGTTTCAGGAAGAGGTCGTGACCTCAGCAGCCGCTTCTACTGGAGATGGTGTCAAATTTCCATCTATCATTTACGTTTATGGTCTTGCTAAACAACTTTTGCCATTTTTTGTTATTGTTTTTTACAGAAGTAACAAAACAACATAATTAAATTTCAAAACACTTATTGGATAACAAATTTATCTCAAATTAATAGTTAATTCCCAAATTAACTCTTAGTTTGTGAATGGAAAGATGAAATAAAAGCGATCATTGTTTTGTTATATTACTGTGACTCTGTGCAGCTGGACTTCAGTATGAAGCTCCTCACTGATCAATGGGGAGATTAACTAAAAATAATGGGTATTTTTAATGATTAAAATAATACAAAACTAAAACAGAGGCAGGTTTAAACTGAGGAGGTTGTTGCATTTAGTAAATCACAGAACATGAAGGCCGACATGCAGCTTCTCCCTCCGTTCTGTTATCAAGGTGAGATTATAACCACAAACATCATCCATCCAGCTAAAGTATGTTTCTAAACATGTTCTTTATATTCTTCCAGTTTCTCAGAAATTAATCAATAAAATGTTTTTCTCTTCAGATTTTTCCATTCTTTCTTTTGTTACATAAATATTTTCTCCCAGAGAGAAGCTCAGAGTTTCCAGCTGAAACAGGAAGTGAGAGAAACCTGCAGCTCTCTGGAAACACAGCAGACTCTCTGTCTGCAACATGACAGCATCACATTAAAGACTTTTTAAATGTTCACATTTTTATTTTATGTGTTGCTGATCAAGTTAAATGTTTGTGTTTTTACTGAGATCCAGTTTAAATGAAATTCATCCTGTAAAAACATGAAATCCTGCAAAATGCAGCAAGATTTGGTTTGTAACTTAACATCAAACTTCTTGGATGAAACTAAAACAAAATGTAACAAATACATGAGGGAAAAACTTTTCAACAACATTTTCTTTACCGTGTGAATAAAACATTATAAACTGATAAAAACAACAGATAGAAATAAACTCTGAGCAAAGAAACAGAAAATGTAGTGAAAGTTTTTATCAGCTCCATCAGACGGATCCCACAGATCGGTCAGAAACACACAGAACTTCATGTCAGATTTTATCTGCTGCTGAAAACATGAACCAACAAAATGTCAGAAAACAGAAACTTTATTTATTTTACCAGAAAGTTTTACATTCTAAGATATCAACCAAATTCACATGAAGCTAAAAGCTGCTTTTAATCTGTTGAATGTGGGTTAGGACATTGATGGCTGCACAGTGGTGCAGTTGGTAGCTCTGTCGCCTTGCAGCAAGAAGGTTTTGGGTTTGATTCCCGGCCCGGGTCCTTCTGCACAGAGTCTGCATGTTCTCCCTGTGCTTGGTGGGTTCTTCCTCCCACTGTCCAAAAACAAGACTGTCAGGTTAATTGGTCTCTCTAAGTTAAGGTGTGTGTGTGTGTGTGTGTGTGTGTGTGTGTGTGTGTGTGTGTGTGTCTCTGTGCTCAGACTAGTGACCTGTCCAGGTGACCCCGCCTCTCGCCCAGAACGTAGCTGCAGAGGCACCAGCACCTCCTGACCCACCAGGGACAAGGTGTTAGAAAATGGATGGATGGATGTTGATCCATTATCAGCAGAACCAGCGTCCTTAGAGGCGGTCCAAACTCCTCTGATCAGAATCTGTAAAACTTTGAGGTTTCAGGAGGAAGTCAGAGCTGCAGCTGCAGGTTGTTCAAATTTATCTTCAACAAGAGAAAACATGCAAAGATAGAGCTGCTTACCGACTATAGAAAGGTGTAAACTGCTGTAATAAATAAATATTTATCCACCACATATTCAGAAACGTCTCAATAATCTTTAACTCACCACTTTGTTTGCCAGCTGCCAATAAACAGCAGAGAAGAGGAATCAGACGTGGAAAAGTGGAGAACAAACAAAGCCTCCATGTGTTTTTGTCTGGAGGAAAAGTGGCTGAGATGTGATATTTTTCTGGCTTGCTAACATTTAGCACATAACACAGTTTGTCTGTTAAAGTGTCATTGTGTGGATCAGGATCAGGCGCTGCTCATTTATTACATCTAGAGATTTTTAACATGTTAGTTTCAGGAAATGTCAAACTCTCTGAGTCACTTTCAGCTTGTTTTGAAGTGCAGGTTATAAATTACACACCAGTTTTTAAATGACATAAATAGATAAAGTTGCAGTTATTCTAAAATTATTATAAAATCAGTTTAGGATTAGGATTAGGGTTAGGATTAGGGTTAGGATTAGGATTAGGGTTAGGGTTAGGATTACTGTTCAAATCAGAGAAATAATACAATCTGACTATTCTGAGAATCAGAATGAGCTAAAAACACAACATGTGATCTCTGTGCTTATGAACGTTTCATATTTTCCTCTAATAACTATGAGCTGCATTTTGTTTATTCAGGAACTTTGCTTTGTGTTCCTGGTTTCTGGTACGGCCGTAAATGTGACGCACAAGCCTCCAGTGCTAACAGCGATGGAGGACAGCGGCTCTTCTCTCGGTCCACTGGGTTCATGTCTGCTCCTGAAATGATCTGATTGGTGGTTGGAAAAACTCTCACTGTGTTCAAGTTGTGCTAAAAGGAGTTAGCCAATCATCTCAATGCTAAAACTGTAGCAGCTAATGCTAATGTTAGCATCCACAGTCCACATTTCTAAAAAAGTTCCTGAAATCTGGAAAGATGAATGGATGGAATAAAACTTTGATCTGATCTGTTGGTTAAAAACCTGAAAAACAAATTAAAAACTATAAATATTTTATTTTTGAGTTCTAATGTTTATTCAGGATTTAGCAGGAAAAAGGAATTTTGAATGGAAAATGTTGTCAATATCTAGTTTTCAATTAAAATATGATAAACTAATTACAGACCCTGCAGGAAACTGAACAATGTTTCCTAGTTTTCAAATATATTTTATGGTAAATTTGTGGGATTAGCAGATTAATGTTCCTGAGTCTTATTTATAAGAGTAATAGAGAAAATATTAACTCTTCATTTTGTTTTAATTTAGAGTTAATAGATGAAATCAGAGTGATTATTTATCAATATATCAGTGGATTAAGTCAGTGCAGAAGGATAAATAATGCAGATTATTCATTAATATTTACTGAATTAATCTGACAGTTGAAAACTCATCATCATCTCTAATTAATCTAAATCTATGTTTCCTCCTCCAGTTTTATCATGAAAGCTGATCAGAACATTTAGCAGAACAAACTTCCTCCTTCCAACCAGAAGAAACTCTGAGATAAATGAAGCTGCATGTCATCAGAGTTAATCTGGATTACAGACATTTTCTAAGAATTATTAACATTTTAATCAGACTGAGCTGCAGGATCTATAAAGTTCAGTGTTTCAACAATAATTTGCTTCTTCATAGTTTTGCAGCAAATGGTGAAAATTAGGAGTAAAATGATCAGAACCAGGAGATTCTTGTTTTTAATATTTTTACCGTTTGTGTGGGCTGATAGAGAAGAAAGTGAGTAAAATTTTTATTGCTTCCTTTATTTTATTATCATTCAGATTTGAACAGATTATTGCTTTCAAAGTGAGGATGAAACAGGAAATGCAGTGAAAATATTAATAATAAATATTGAAACATGATTCAGTAACTCTGTTATTTCTGGTCTCATATTTTTCTGATCATTTACTCACCAACATGTCTCCCTCTGACTAATAATCTCACAATTCAGATTTTGTTGTTTGTGAGAAAATTTAGAAAATTAAACACAGAAAACATTTTAATGTTTTTTCTTTGCCGTATTGAATAAATGTTATTTTATTATTTCACAGATGAATCCAGAATTACTAACAGGAGTTTCAGGTTAAAACTAATATTTTATTTCTGCAAACAGGTTTTTTCTATCTCACAGTAATATTTTATTTTATAGCAGAGCAGCAATAGTCCAAACCTGAAGCTGATAAATGAAGGAAGGAGCTAAAGATTAGGGGATGGCAGATGTTATGTCCCTCAGGCACATTATAATTATTGTTATTTTTTCTGGATTGTTTTTGTATTGACTTTAGTTGAATGACTTTCTGTTTAATAACTTTGGAGTTTGGATAATTCCTCTTTTGTAATCTGGTCTTGTTAATCGGTGGCTGTTGGTCAGCCTGTGAATAGGTTGGACCAGGTAAAGTCCAGCACCACCAAACAGCCCCGTTCTGATGGATGCCACGTCTCCAGCCTGACATGCGCTTGTTTTTATCAGCTCTTTGTTTGTTTGCTGTTTTTTGTCCGTTGTGATTTTGGCCTGGTGGGAACCGATTGTCCTGTTTTCAATACTTTCTTTGCAGTGGATCCTTATTCCGGTGCAGCAGGGCTTCCACGGCCTGCATCGGGTCGGCCCCCTGCTGGACCGTTTGTTCTTTTTGGTCGGCTCACCGGGTCCAACTTTCTGTTCATACTTTGGGATTTTTCTTTGAGGAACTGAGGATTTAATTCTCTCTGTTCCTCCACAGAAAACAAAAAGAAGCTGAAACAAAAGAATCAGTCAAGAGAGTTTGACATAAAATGATGTTTTTAATCCTCATTTTGCCTTAAATATGTTAAATATTTCTCATATATGTTGAGCCCTTTGTGGCCGTAACAGCAAAGAGCCTCTAAGGTTTGGATGTATTAAAGATAATAATCAATAGCAGCAAACAGAAAGCTGATCAATGATAACAGATTTATTGATGGAATGTCAAGAAATATGTTTTCATTAATCATTGGAAATGTTATAAAGTATTTTAACATGTTATTATTAAGCAGAAACATAAATAAACCAGGAATATTTTAATGATTCTCCTGCTGCATCAGAGCGATTCCTCCATGTTTCCTATCAGAACCAGAACTTTTGGTTCAGTGAACATCATCTGGATCATGGAGACTATTTGCTGAGATCTTGTTTCCAGGCAGGTTTTCTATGATCCTTCAGAGGGATCTGGGTTTCCTCCTTAACACCTTTACACTCAACTTTCTTCTGCTTTTATTGTTGCAGAGTCTGAAACCAGCATGTCCTGTGTTATCAACCAGGACTGTATTTTACCATGTCGGTTTGAGAAAAGGATCAACTACATGGAATGGTCTCTATATCAAACATCATCTATGATTGTCTCCTATGACCATCGTGGCTCCAGAACCTCTGAGAGATTCAGATCCAGAGCGTCTCTGTTTGAGGATCAGATCTCCAGAGGAAACGGCGACCTGCTGCTGAGAGGAGTGAAGGTTGATGATGAGGGACGATATGTGTGCGCTGCAGAAGTAAATGGCATCTATTATAGAAATTCTGTTGACTTTACCATAGAAGGTAAAACACTTTAACATTTTATTGATTCATATTTTGAGTTTTTATGTTTTGGTTCCAGGACATTTATCTGCTTAATAGTTCTTTATTTTCTCATGTTTCTGCTTCAGCTCCAGTTTCTGACATCAGAAATCCATCAGGATGGAAACAGAACCACCTGCAGCTCAGAGGGGATCTACCCTCAACCTGAACTCACCTGGTCCACTGAGCCTCCATCCAACACGGCTCTGCAGAGGAGAACCACAGTCCATCAGACTGAGGAGAAGCTTTAAGACATCAGCAGCTTTCTGATGGGTCCAGACGGTTCTGATCGGATCTACAGCTGCACCATCAGAACCAGGAGGAACTGGTGGAAAACAAGTTTAACCAGAGCAGGTCAGCAGATGGACACAAAGTTCTGATATCATTTAATAAACAGTTTTTTGTTTACATTTAATTTGACTTTACTGTAAGCATTACAGTATTACTGTAAGCACTACAGTAATACTGTAAGCACTACAGTATTACTGTAAGCATTACAGTATTAGTGTAAGCATTACAGTATTACTGTGATGCAGATTAGAAAATGAAACATCCAGAGGTTTCTGGATCCAGCTGTGTGTGATCCACTGGTTCCGGCTCCACGTCCCTCGGATCGGATGCGTGTTTCTCTCCCTGCTTTGCGTTCTGCCAGACCTGCTGCTCTGTAAGCTGCTGCTGCTGCGTCTCTCATTCTACCCCCTCTCGCTCAGCTGCTCCTTTTATTGCCCCATTTCTGGGTTGCCCCCATTGCAGCTGAGGGGCAACAGCTGTGTGAAGTGAAGTGGACGTCTCCAGAGACAGCAGCCGCAAAAGGAATCAGCACACATGCAACTCAACATAAACCCAAAATAAATATATCAGCAAATGTAGAAACCAGGGAAATAACTGAAAATGGCCACATTGCTACACAATGCCTCCATGTTTCCTATCAGAACCAGAACTTTTGGTTCAGTGAACATCATCAGGATCATGGAGACTATTTGCTGAGATCTTGTTTCCAGGCAGGTTTTCTATGATCCTTCAGAGGGATCTGGGTGTTCCTCAACACCTTTACCTCAACTTTCTTCTGCTTTTATGTTGCAGAGTCTGGAACCAGCATGTCCTAGTGTTATCAACCAGGACTGCATTTTACCATGTCGGTTCAGGAATCGGGTTGCCAACATGACATGGGAGCGTGAAATACCAAAATCAGGGATTGTAAGTTATGACCAGGGTAACATCAGAACCTCTGAGAGCTTCAGATCCAGAGCGTCTCTGTTTGAGGATCAGATCTCCAGAGGAAACGGCGACCTGCTGCTGAGAGGAGTGAAGGTTGATGATGAGGGAACATATGAGTTGTCATGTTTTTACAACTGGCATCTATTATAGACGTTCTGTTGTCCTTGAGATAGAAGGTAGGACATCTTCATTTGAAAACCTTTCATTCAAAGAAGATTTGGATGGTTTGTATTTTGTTGTTGTGGGATGTTTCTGATGTGAAATTGTTCATTTTTTATTCTCTTATTTTCAGCTCCAGTCTCTTCAGTCAGAATCTATCAGGAAGGAAACAGAATCACCTGCAGCTCAGAGGGGATCTACCCTCAACCTGAACTCACCTGGTACACTCAGCTTCCACCCATCATGACTCTGCAGGACAGAACCACAGTCCATCAGACTGAGGAGAAGCTTTATGACATCAGCAGCTCTCTGATGGTTACAGATGATGATGTAGATCTGTTTTACTCCTGCGACATCAGAACCAGGAAGAGCCAAGGATAGCAGTTCTAAATTATCCAGGTCAGCAGATGTACAGAAAGTTCTGATATCATTTAATAAGCTGGTATTTTAGTTGGGGCCTGCCTAGCAATGCATAAGGAGAGCAGTGACTGACTTGCAAAGCAAGTCAGTCACTGCCTCCATGCATTGCATGGCAGGCACCTATTAATCTACACCCAATAGAATGTCTCTTTATTGGGGCCTGCCCATAGCAATGCATAAGGAGAGCAGTTACTGACTTGCGAACGGGCAAGTCAGTAACCCGTCGGTAACACAGTTACCGACGGGCACACTTGGTAGGCCCCAGTTAAATTTCTTCAGGAATTTTCTACTTTCTTCCTTACATTTGATTTGACTTTTTCTTGAAACCTCATGAAACATCCAGAGGTTTCATGAGGTTTGATTCACATTCAGAGGGATTTTATTTTAATGCCTTTCTAAACCCCATTTTACCGTCAGCAGGACAAAATGAGAGGAAGCCTAATTTAAAATGTATCCACCTGTAAATGAAAAGTATTTGTTCCAACATTATAACTGATGGTAAACAGTGAAACGTATTGTGAGGAAAAACACTTTGACATTCTGGACAATGATCTGGTCACTTAAGGCTGACTTTGTGGAAACGTTTGTCAAGAAAAATGGAAAAGATCAAAGCAGGTTTAAAAGTTTTATTCCTATGAAGATGCAGAAATAAAGAAAGAAAATGCTACATGCTAGCTGTGCTATTATTATTATTATTATTATTATTATTATTATTATTATTATTATTATTATTATTATTATTATTTATTATTATTATTATTATTATTATTTATTATCCACACAGTTATTCTAGGAATAAAATGGAAACAATCTCCAGGTTGAGCATCAGAAACCAGATGCTTAAAGTTTATAATTATTAACATTTATTCATAAAAATGTTGGCAGCTGATGGGGAACCAGCGGAGCCACCAGGGCGCTTCCAGCCTCACACAAATAAACGCTACAGAAACGAATCAGTAAAGCAACAGGCAGCACAAATTAAAATGATTTAAATAAATGAAAACGGAAAACCATCCATCCATTTTCTGGTCACCTTTCTCCCCAACGGGTCGGGTGGTGCTGCATGTTTCTGCTGCAGCTTCAGGTTCTGACATCAGAATCCATCAGGATGGAAACAGAACCACCTGCAGCTTAGAGGGGATCTACCCTCAACCTGAACTCACTGGTCCACTGAGCCTCCATCCAACACGGCTCTGCAGAACAGAACCACAGTCCATCAGACTGAGGAGAAGCTTTATGACATCAGCAGCTCTCTGACGGGTCCAGACGGTTCTGATCGGATCTACAGCTGCACCATCAGAACCAGCAGGCAAGAGTCACCCTGGACAGGTCTCCAGTCTGTCGCAGGGCAACACAGAGACAAACAGGACAAACAACCATGCACACACACACTCACAACTTGGGAGAATTTGGAAAGACCAATAAACCCGACATTCATGTTTTTGGACTGTGGGAGGAAGTCAGAGAACCCGCATGCACAGGGAGAACATGCAAACTCTGTGCAGAAAGACCCGGGCCGGAATCGAACCCAGGACCTTCTTGCTGCAGGGCCACTGTGCAGCCCAACCTGAAAACATATTAGTAAAATAAAAGTCAATCAAAAGTTGCTTCACTGCAGACTCTGAGGCAAATGAAGCTCTAGATTAATAATTATTCTGATTATAGATCAGTTATAGATATTAGGAACGAATTGAATGAACAAAACTCAGGTTCAGGATTTACATTTAGTTCAGAGTTTTAACTGTTAAGCAATAATTTGTTTCTTTCATAGATTTACAGAAAAAGGTATAAAAGTTTGAATCTCATCAATAAAGATAAATAATCAAAATACCAGCAAACAAAAAGCTGCTCAAAGGTTCTGCATCAGAGCGATTCCTCCCTGTTTCCTATCAGAACCAGAACTTTTGGTTCACTGAACATCATCTGGATCATGGAGACTATTTGCTGAGATCTTGTTTCCAGGCAGGTTTTCTATGATCCTTCAGAGGGATCTGGGTTTCCTCCTCAACACCTTTACACTCAACTTTCTTCTGCTTTTATTTATTTATTGCAGGGATTGGAACCAGAATGTCCTGTGTTATCAACCAGGACTGCATTTTACCATGTCGGGTCAAGAACGGGATCAACAACATGGAATGGAAACATGGAACCTCTCTGATTGTCTCCTATGACCATCGTGGCTCCAGTTACTCTGAGAGCTTCAGATCCAGAGCGTCTCTGTTTGAGGATCAGATCTCCAGAGGAAACGGCGACCTGCTGCTGAGAGGAGTGAAGGTTGATGATGAGGGAGGATATGAGTGCACTGCAGTGATTAATGGCTTCTATCATAAACATTTTGTTTTCCTTGCAGTAGAAGGTAGGTCACTTTATTTAAAATAAAAACTTTATAGAAATAAGATTATAAAAGTTACATTTATATTTTGTTCTTCTGACAAATTGTTCATTATTTCATGTTTCTGCTGCAGCTCCAGGTTCTGACATCAGAATCCATCAGGATGGAACCAGAACCACCTGCAGCTCAGAGGGGATCTACCCTCAACCTGAACTCACCTGGTCCACTGAGCCTCCATCCAACACGACTCTGCAGAACAGAACCACAGTCCATGAGACTGAGGAGAAGCTTTATGACATCAGCAGCTCTCTGACGGGTCCAGACGGTTCTGATTGGATCTACAGCTGCACCATCAGAACCAGGAGCAACCAGAGGAGAGCAACTTTAGCTGAACCAGGTCAGCAGATGAAGAGAAAGTTCAGATATTTAAAATCTTGCTGTTTTTGTTTCTTTTTACATTTAATTTGACTTTTACTTGAATCTTCATAATGAAAAATGCAAATAACTAATTTTCTCTAAAAAGCTTCTTTATGCCATGATAGTTTCCATAGAGTGAAGCTTTACATCAAGTGCATCACAAACTGAAAGTCTGCAAAATGCAGCTGATTGATTTATTTTATTAAATCACTTTTTAAACACATTAAAAACATTTCAATATAATTTAAAGACAGAATCAAACCTTATTAATAAAATGCAGCTGATTTATATCATAATTGTATTAATATTTCCAGTCTTTTTGCTTTGCAGAACTTTTATTTCTGAGTTTCCTGCAGAATATTTGATGTTAAAGAATTATTCTTTCTTTGTTCATTAGCTGATTTATTTCATCAACATTTACAAATTCTTATTAAATACAACATCTAACAGGCCGAGTATATTTAGAAGCTGAACTCTAAATATCGTCTTTTATTCCATATATTGATATATTTCAAATCTTCCTTCTCATCCTTGTGTTTAGTCTTATTGATCACTGCAGCAGTGACTAAATATCAATCAGGAAATTGATCGTGTTGCATCAACCTTCCAGACGTCTCAGGTTCTGGTTCTGGTTCTGGTTCTGATTCTGCATCCGAACCAGGAAAAAGCAGCATTCAGCTTCTATGCTCCACAAATCTGGAAGAAACTTCCAGAAAAGTGTAAAAGAGCCAAAAACACGGAGTTCCTTTAAATCAACCAGTCAAAGTTTATTTGTATAGCAGCTTCAGCAACAAGGCTTTTCAAAGTGCTTCACATCATAAAGACCCAAAAGAAACACAATGAGAAACACTTCAGTCGTTACACATCAGATTGTTCATTAATATTTAAAGCAATAACTGGAACATTGATCAGTATATTTCAATATCATTGATGATTGTGATGCCTTCTGACTAAATGTTATTGCTTATTTCATCACTGGTTACTGTTTCATAATGTGAAGCAGTTTGAACTGCTTGTTGCTGAACTGAACTCATAAACTTTGCTTTCTCAGGTGCTGAGGTTCCAATCAGCTGCACTTCCTTCAACATTTCTGTGTCCAGTTTGGTCTGGAGGTTCAACCAGCGTCAGATCATCCTGACCAAGACTGACAGAAACATCTACAACATCTCAGAGGAGTGGAGGAAACATGTGAGGGATGTTTCAGCGTCCGGCAGCCTCACCTTACAGAATGTGACCTCAGATCAGGAGGGAGTTTACAGCTGTGAGCTCAGTGATGATGAGGAGACGATGATAACTCAGCTCTATCTGAGGAGGACTGGAGGTAACAGGATTCAGGATTTCAGCTTCATTAGATGCTCACAATCTGACATTGTAAACTATAAATGAGTCTTTAAGCTAAACTCCTGAACTTCTTTGGTTCCAGAGAATCTGGTGGTTCCTGAACTCATCAGACGGACGGTGGTTTGTGTTGTGATTGCAGCAGCAGCAGCTGGATTCATAATGTTCTACAAGAAGAAGATGGAGGAAAGTGAAGCTCTGCAGCTTTAAAGCTTTCATTCACATTCAGAGAGTGGTTTTGTTTTAATGCCATTCTCCCATTTTACCCTCAAGATGATTGATGAGCTGTGATGGTTTCACTAAATGATCAGCTTCATGTTCTTGAGATGATTCTCATATTTGGAGATATTTCTGTTTTTATTTTTAGGATGATTTCATCTTCTGCCCAGCAGGGGGCGCAGCTAAATATATTCTTTATATTCTTCCAGCTAAACTTTCTCAGAACTTTATCAATAAAATGTTTATTTCTATAGAAATTAGTTTTTATTACATCTAATGATGATTTATGAGCTTTTATGATTTACAAGCTTTATTTAGTTTTACATTATTAGTTCTTTATATTTAGTTTTTCCTCACATTTGTACATATTCCTGTTTAATCTAAATGTGAAGATTTTACTCTTGTTGCATCTTCTGTCCAGCAGGGGGCGCAGCTAAACATGTTCTTTATATTCTGCCAGTTTTTCAGAAATGTAACAATAAAATGTTTATTTCTATAGAAAATGAATTTATTACATAAATAGATGATTTATGAGCTTTGATGTAGTTTAACAAAATGATTATTTCTTCATGTTCTTTTGTTGTTTCTCATATTTGTTAATATTTCATGTTTTTTTTCCTAAATATGATGATTTTATAGTTGCATCTTCTGCCCTGCAGGGGGCGCAGCTGATCATGTTTTTTTATATTCTACCAGTTTCTCAGAAATTGATCAATAAAATGTTTTTTCTCTAAACATTGTTCCGTTATTATTTTTGTTGCATAAATATTTTGTTCTTCAATAAACCAAATAAATATTAGAATGTCTCATTTTTATAAACATTAAACTTCTTGGATGAAACTAACAAACTAAATGAGTAAAACATTTATTGAAAACTTTATTAGGATCATTATTATTATTATTATTATTATTATGTAAAAAGTAAATTAATGGTTTCAAAGTGAGGATGAAATAGAAAATGAAGTGAAAATATTAATAATAAACAATCTTTGAAAAATAATTAAAAGTTAAAATAATAACTATATTGTCTCTGGTCTCCTATTTTAGTGATAATTTAATCACCAACACGTCTCACTCTGAGAAATAAAAATAAAATTAAAAGATTTATGTTTATCTTAAACATGAAAATAATTTTTTTTCTTTCCAGAATGTTTTCCTACCTTTTTATACCTTAAGAAAATAAACAACTGGAAATAATCCTGACACCAAGGATCATAATTCATGTATGAAATGGTTAATTAAAGGTTTCAGGTCTTTCTCTGATATATTTCCCTCATTTGTTGTTTCTTTGACTGAAGTTTTTTAATGTTTTTGTGAACTAATTCATGTTTGGAGGCTCAGGAGTCTCAACTTGACTCATTTCCTAATTTTCACTGTTGCAACTGCTAACTGTACGTTTTATATACTAGACAACCGTTAAAGTCATTGTTGCCTTCAGTCCAGCAAAATAACATTTTTTAGAGCCATTACTGTTACATAAGCTGCTGAAAAAAAGACAACTTATCATTTTGATCAGCATAGAGCATGAAATGTTGACTTCTTAAAGAAGAATCATTTAATTCCAATTGTGGAGGTTTAAAGCATAAAACCTTTGCAAAAGCAGGAAGGATTCATTTTCTCCAAGGGGATTTTGTGGATATTATGAGAAATAAATGTTAAAATAGTTTTTTTTAATAAAAACTTTACATGAAAACATGTTACTGTTATTAGTTCTGTTGTGGAAATTCAACAGAATTATTCTATAACAAAAATGACTAAAACTAACATTTCCTAAATGTATGTATCGTTAGAAATATTAGCAGGTTCTTTATTATTTTCACTGATGTTGATAAGATTTATTGGTGACGATATAAACCGAGTTCTGGTCAGTTATTACAATAACACTGTGTTGTTTCTCTGTAGCAAACAATTCAACAATTAACCTTTGACCTTTAATAGACGTTTAATTAGCTCAGTGCTTCTCAATTATTTTCCGTTACGCCCCCCCTAGCAAGAAGAAAACTATTCGCGCCCCCCACTCCCCACCGTGACTATCCATCTCTGCATAACATTTTTTCCTTATTAACATTTTTTTCGCTGAAAAAACTAGCGGCTTATCGGCGTGATTGGGATGTAACGTATTTAAGTGACGCGCTAATTTATTTGGCTTCATGCTGTCCGCTGCGAGCATTTTTAGACACAGCAAACACACCGGTCTTTCCTCTTCTCCAACTGTAGTCACAGTGAAGCCAAGCGCTAAATACGCTTCGTCGTATTTCCTCTTCTTAGCTTTCGGTTGACTTTCTGTTGTCTCATTATCTTTGTCTCTCTCCGCTTTTCTTTTCATCCCTGTGAAAAACTTTTTCATGTTGGGGGTTGTTGAATAACGGAGGCCATAGACAGAACGCAGTCGGAGCTTTTTGTTGACTTAACACTGCTAACCAAGGCAAACCTGTTGTCTTGTAAGTCGTAAAATGTTGCACTGTCGCAAACGTGACAGAAGTAACAATGAGAGCGCCACTGCCGCCTACTGTGCGCAATTACACTTTATACTAGCTCGGCCAAATAAAAGCCTGTTCCCCAGGATCACACGCGCCCCCCCAGGTATCGCACCGCGCCCCCCAAAGGGGGCCCGCCCACTATTTGAGAAGCACTGAATTAGCTCATTAAAGTAAAATTTAAGTGAAAAATATTCCAGCTAAATGTATTTTTTAGGGGTGACAGTAAATATGATGCTGCTGATTTCATTAAGGTCCTTATTTTTTAATAATTATTTCCATTGAATATGTGTTTATTTTCATCATTTATCTAAAATGATTTATTCTGTGGCTTCAAGTTTTAGCAATAAAGGCAACTTCTCATTTTAGTCTGTAAAATGAGAAGTCGTCTCATTTTACAGATTAACTAAGATTGAGTTTAAATGCTTGTTTGAGCAGCAGAGTTCAGTCGGTGTCAAGTTCTTTTCTCAGTTGTGCAGCTTCCCCACTTGAGAAGGGATGGATGATTGGATGCAGACTTTTTAAAAACAGGATTTTACTCAAAGGACCAAGCGGTTTTCTTCATTTTTATCCTTCATTTATTTAGTGCATGTCAGGATATTCCACATTTAGTCCAAGCAGGTAAAAACCTTTGAACAAACCCAAAAGAAAAACAAAGATAAATAATTTCTTAACTGTTTGTAAATTTACACAAATTAATTTCAATCAAACTACAAACAAAACAAACCATATAAACAATACTAAGCAACTGTCACGCCGAGGCACGGATGGACACAGGGGACTGAACAGTGAATACCAAACCAGACGTTTATTGGGAAATTGCTTATTCTTGGTCAGACAGGCCAGGGTCAGACCGGGAATCCAAATCGGGATCAGGCAGTCTCAGGGTCAGACAGACAGGGGGTCGAAGCCAGGAGGTCCTTATCCAGCGGGGAGAGTCAGGGATCGGGGACAGGAGAGGAATCTAGGTAGAGACAGACAGGTTAGATACTGTGCAGTTAGCTCCAGTTACTACAGCAGGCTGAAGGTGTTACCGCTGAGGGTTTCACAACAATCTGACGCCGTGCAGGAGGAGCTCCGTCCTAATATGGCAGCAGCTGAGGATCAGGCGGATGCCGATCAGGTGCGAGTGGTCACAGCTCAGCGGCAGCTGTGACAGCAACCCACTGAGAATCAAACCCACAAAATAACTAAAGTTAAATGAACAAGTAACTAAACTTAAGTTCCTTAACTTTAAAATACATTTCAAATTCATCTTTTCAATAACATATTTAGGGAGACCGGGTATGGTTGAAACATGGGGAGAGTTGTAACACCACCAGTTCCACCAATCAGGGATAAGATAGGAGTCACATGATCCTTTCAGTGTCTTCCCGCTTCCTCCCCAATTCCATATTGTGATTGTCAAGGCTGGAAACAGGCACGTGAAGATACTAAGGAGGAAAAACTGATTTTGAGGTAAGAAAGTAAATTTTTTGATCATGACTATTTTTTGTTTAGTACTTATGCTGTTGCAGATAAAACCATATGACTTACATTAGATGAAAGTGTAATGTCTCAGGCAAAATATGATGTATTTTCCCGTGCTAATTTCAAACCGCTATGCTACTACAGCTAGTTAAACATGGCTGACAGGGTTGGGGTGGGTTGTAACACATCTTTAGAAAGTGTTACAACCATCCCCTTACATACAACTAAGAACATTTTTGATTTTAAGAATTTTACAGAATGCCTAGACATTGGATACGGAAGACTGATAGAGGTGTGCCTGCAGATGTTTTAAAAAAGGCATCTGATGAGGTCACAAAGAAGAACAAGTCAGTCAGATCAGTTGCGAAGGCGCATGGGATCTGCCATGTAACACTGAGCAGATACTGCAAATCACTGCGCAAGCTGAGAGGACAGGGGTCCAGTGATCTTCCCAGTGTAGGTTATTGGAGCAGCAACAAAGTCTTCTCTGAGGTGCAGGAGGAAGTGTTGGCTGACTATTTGATTCAGGCAGCAGACCTGTATTATGGACTGACTCCATGTGAGGTAAGCATATGACAGGTTAGTGTGAAGTGCACAATTCAGAGACTGAGGTCCAGACAAAAGTCAGGGAGCAAAAACAATCTTTAATACATCTGCAGACGGAGAGCAAGAAATCCACTGCATTAGGCACAAATTAGGATCCGCTCTGAGGAACCCAGAGCTGCATAGTTACTTTATTCATCTCTTTACTACCGAGGCAGAGACTCAATCTTCCAAGACCAAACAAAAGAAACAAAGGAAAACATACGAAACCTTGTATGCTCATTCACTGTAATGTCTATGGGATGTGAAAACTAAACACTCTGTCTCCATGCAGGGAAGGCCGCGGGAAAAACAGCAAGTTCCCAAATAACTGTCTGGGAAAGTTCAGCAACCCTGGAAACTTACTGCAGTAGACACATCTTGGTTCATTAGTTTGTACACCGTTTGCAGCTGCACAGAAAAACACCTTGACTGTGATTCAAAAAGCATTACATTTATATGATACATAAAGGAACATCATTTAATACGAATAAAACCTCTTCACATCAGTCACTGGAGATAAGTGAATAATTGAATACTAGTGTAGGTGCTAGACAAATTGAAAAACTTTTTGTGTCTATGTACTCTGATTTTCTATTTCTCTTTCTTTTAGGTCAGAAAGTTTGCATATCAACTGGCCGTAACATAGAACATCAAACACCCGCAAGGCAAGCAAAAGAGGAAGAAGAGAAAGCCTGCCAAGAAAATGTTAAAAGCCAATGCTGAGGATTCTGACCTCAGACGATGAATATTTTGTGTTGTCCGTATGGAGCCATTTGGCAACTCAAAGCCACAGGAAATGTGGGTCAAATGTGCCCTATGCAGTCTCTGGGCCCACGAAGCCTGTACTCCTGGGCTACCATCATTTATTTGTCACCACTGTGACTCTGATTAAGGATACACAGACACACACACACATTGACATTGGTTTTTGTTAGACCTACATTTTTGTATTGTTCATTAAGCATACATATTAAGAAAGTTTGTTCTAGTAGAATAATTTACATACATGCACACACACAAACAGAGTATATTTGAGTTATGGTCAGTCACAGAGAGAGAGAGACATTGTTCTTGTATTGTTCTTTTAATTCAGTAAACCTCTTTTTGAAGCATATCACATGGTGTTGCCTCTGTTTTTGCTTCTTTTGTCTAATTGTTACAACTTACCCCAGCAGGTGTTACAACCTACCCCGGTGGTGGGGTAGGTTGTAACAAAGGAACACCATGTATTTGACATGAACTCATGAGGTCTGTGATATTCTTGCAGAGGTTTGAATTAGTGCCATTTGTAGTAGACAAATGTGGGTATTTTGTATAAAAGTTTGAAAACTCTAGCTCAAAAATTCTGTGAGTTAAAGGTGCTGGAGCAAAAAGTGTTACAACCATACCCGGGCTCCCTACATTTATTTAACTATACAAACATCACTTTTCAATATTAGTCATAAATATTAAGTTCATAAATATAAATGCTAAATTAATAAGTAGCTAAGCTTAACATCTAAATTCATTTTCCAACAATAGAACAATCAGTTCATTCATAAAATTAATCAATCAATTCTGCTTCAGTTCAGGCGTGTTGTAGTTGATGGTGTTAATGCAGGTAAAGCTGGAAGTCCGACAGGAGATCGTGAGTAGCTTTGCAGTCCGATCTCATCAACAATAAAGCTGGAGTCTTACCGGCTGTCTCTCTGCTCGTCTACAAATTCATCCAGATCTGCAACTCGACCAGGATCTTTGGTTGAAAGAGTCCACAAACTCCAGACTTCTTTGTCTGGCTTTCTTTTCCACGTTGTCCGTCCCTCATTTAAGTCCGTGTGGAACACAGCGAGCGCATTTTTTGTTTTTCAATTTGACTTCACAGTCGGATTTAAAGAAAGAACCAGATCCTCTACGGCAGGGTTGCTCAAAACATCGATCGCGATCTACCGGTCGATCGCGATCCACCGGTCGATCGCGATCTACCGGTCATCGCGATCTACCGGTCGATCGCGATCTACTTGTTGATCGCGGACAGGTTTTGAGTCGATATCGGCAGCAGGTGACAAACTGAAGGCCTCCAGGACGCTGAGAGCAGCACTTCCTCCTCTGACAGGCTTATCAAAAATATTCACTAAGATCCAAAACGTTTGTAGCTTCATTAAATAATAAAAAGCCTGGAAACCTGATATCGTAACGGACTTTGCTCGGCTTGCGGGGGCGCAGGCGGTTGCCACGGCAACGGGTGTGCTTAACCATAAAGAGAGAAAGAGAGTAAAAAGGTGCGAGTGGTTCTGAGTTGATCACCTGTTTGGGTTATTTGACCTTTGTTTACCTTTGCTGTGGTTCATCACAGCCGCTGGAGTTTCTGAACGTTCACTAAATGACAAACTTGGACTAATGACCTCGTTCGTTTGCAGTAAACGTCACAACCAACATCAAATAGGACACATATATTTGATTAAGTTTTAACAAACAAATGGCTTCTACCACAATAATTGTGTCAAATTACATTAATTATATCCCAAATTCAGAAGATTTGCCTTTACCTCTGCAGAGCTCTTTGGTTCCTCCTATCAGTCTGCAGTTTCACATTGTGACGTCATCAAACTAAATTTTATATATACCATAACACCTGCTGGCCTCAGGTTTGCAACCAGCTTCTGACTGAGAAACCAGTAACTTGCTCCCAGTGTCAGAATCTCACTGAGGAAGAAACTGCATTAGGTTTTCTATCACTTTATCATTTCTGATATATCTGATGTATATTTGCATAGAAAATTAGTCAATAGGGTTTAATTTATAATTTGTATGTCTTCATGTCATGAGGTAGATCTCAGCCGGCTGGTGAGAGAAAAAGTAGATCTTGGTCTCAAAAAGTTTGAGCACCCTGCTCAACGGCGAGTGGAGAATGTGGAGGTTTATTCTAAACAGAGGAATCATGTGCATAAATTTGCACATTTACAGAATGGAGATGATTTCTATTTAGAAAGACGCTTTCACACGACTGAAACCACTGCAGGTACATCTTCATGTGACAAAAACCAAGGAATTTATGATTCACCTTTTCACATCTTTTTTATTTTTAGATATTTTTGTGTGTGTGTTATTGCCTGAGGACAGATGTTATTCAGTTTCGTTTGCGTTTAAACAAAAGATTAAAATCAGGAACTGACACGGTAACATGCCGCTCTCCATCTTCAACCAGGCAGCATCAGGTGAAAGACATTTCTATCTTTTTTAAATCTTCACAACATTTTTATTTTATGTGTTGCTGATCAAGTTAAATATTTGTGTTTTACTGAGATCCAGTTTAAATGAAATTCATCCTGTAAAAACATGAAATCCTGCAAAATGCAGCAAGATTTGGTTCGTAACTTAACATCAAACTTCTTGGATGAAACTAAAACAAAATGTAACAAATACATGAGGGAAAAACTTTTCAACAACATTTTCTTTAAAGTGTGACTAAAACATTATAAACTGATGAAAACAGCAGATAGAAATAAACTGAGCAAAGAAACAGAAAATGCAGTGAAAGTTTTTATCAGTTCCATCAGACGGATCCCACAGATCGGTCAGAAACACACAGAACTTCATGTCAGATTTTATCTGCTGCTGAAAACATGAACCAACAAAATGTCAGAAAACAGAAACTTTATTTATTTTACCAGAAAGTTTTACATTCTAAGATATCAACCAAATTCACATGAAGCTAAAAGCTCCTTTTAATCTGTTGAATGTGGGTTAGGACATTGATGGCTGCACAGTGGTGCAGTTGGTAGCTCTGTCGCCTTGCAGCAAGAAGGTTTTGGGTTTGATTCCCGGCCCGGGTCCTTCTGCACAGAGTCTGCATGTTCTCCCTGTGCTTGGTGGGTTCTTCCTCCCACTGTCCAAAAACAAGACTGTCAGGTTAATTGGTCTCTCTAAGTTAAGGTGTGTGTGTGTGGGTGTGTGTGTGTGTGTGTGTGTGTGTGTGTGTGTGTGTGTGTGTGTGTGTGTGTGTGTCTCTGTGCTCAGACTAGTGACCTGTCCAGGTGACCCCGCCTCTCGCCCAGAACGTAGCTGCAGAGGCACCAGCACCTCCTGACCCACCAGGGACAAGGTGTTAGAAAATGGATGGATGGATGTTGATCCATTATCAGCAGAACCAGCGTCCTTAGAGGCGGTCCAAACTCCTCTGATCAGAATCTGTAAAACTTTGAGGTTTCAGGAGGAAGTCAGAGCTGCAGCTGCAGGTTGTTCAAATTTATCTTTAACAAGAGAAAACATGCAAAGATAGAGCTGCTTACCGACTATAGAAAGGTGTAAACTGCTGTAATAATAAATAAATATTTATCCACCACATATTCAGAAACGTCTCAATAATCTTTAACTCACCACTTTGTTTGCCAGCTGCCAATAAACAGCAGAGAAGAGGAATCAGACGTGGAAAAGTGGAGAACAAACAAAGCCTCCATGTTTTTGTCTGGAGGAAAAGTGGCTGAGATGTGATATTTTTCTGGCTTGCTAACATTTAGCACATAACACAATTTGTCTGTTAAAGTGTCATTGTGTGGATCAGGATCAGGCGCTGCTCATTTATTACATCTAGAGATGTTTTAACATGTTAGTTTCAGGAAATGTCAAACTCTCTGAGTCACTTTCAGCTTGTTTTGAAGTGCAGGTTATAAATTACACACCAGTTTTTAAATGACATAAATAGATAAAGTTGCAGTTATTCTAAAATAATTATAAATCAGTTTAGGATTAGGATTAGGGTTAGGATTAGGATTAGGGTTAGGGTTAGGATTAGGGTTAGGGTTAGGGTTAGGATTACTGTTCAAATCAGAGAAATAATACAATCTGACTATTCTGAGAATCAGAATGAGCTAAAAACTCAACATGTGATCTCTGTGCTTATGAACGTTTCATATTTTCCTCTAATAACTATGAGCTGCATTTTGTTTATTCAGGAACTTTGCTTTGTGTTCCTGGTTTCTGGTACGGCCGTAAATGTGACGCACAAGCCTCCAGTGCTAACAGCGATGGAGGACAGCGGCTCTTCTCTCGGTCCACTGGGTTCATGTCTGCTCCTGAAATGATCTGATTGGTGGTTGGAAAAACTCTCATTGTGTTCAAGTTGTGCTAAAAGGAGTTAGCCAATCATCTCAATGCTAAAACTGTAGCAGCTAATGCTAATGTTAGCATCCACAGTCCACATTTCTAAAAAAGTTCCTGAAATCTGGAAAGATGAATGGATGGAATAAAACTTTGATCTGATCTGTTGGTTAAAAACCTGAAAAACAAATTAAAAATATAAATATTTTATTTTTGAGTTCTAATGTTTATTCAGGATTTAGCAGGAAAAAGGATTTTTGAATGGGAAATGTTGTCAATATCTGGTTTTCAATTAAAATATGATAAACTAATTACAGACCCTGCAGGAAACTAAACAATGTTTCCTAGTTTTCAAATATATTTTATGGTAAATTTGTGGGATTAGCAGATTAATGTTCCTGAGTCTTATTTATGAGTAATAGAGAAAAATATTAACTCTTCATTTTGTTTTAATTTAGAGTTAATAGATAAAATCAGAGTGATTATTTATCAATATATCAGTGGATTAAGTCAGTGCAGAAGGATAAATAATGCAGATTATTCATTAATATTTACTGAATTAATCTGACAGTTGAAAACTCATCATCATCTCTAATTAATCTAAATCTATGTTTCCTCCTCCAGAGTTTTATCATGAAAGCTGATCAGAACATTTAGCAGAACAAACTTCCTCCTTCCAACCAGAAGAAAACTCTGAGATAAATGAAGCTGCATGTCATCAGAGTTAATCTGGATTACAGACATTTTCTAAGAATTATTAACATTTTAATCAGACTGAGCTGCAGGATCTATATAGTTCAGTGTTTCAACAATAATTTGCTTCTTCATAGTTTTGCAGCAAATGGTGAAAATTAGGAGTAAAATGATCAGAACCAGGAGATTCTTGTTTTTAATATTTTTACCGTTTGTGTGGGCTGGTATTATAATGGGTAAGTAAAACATTTATTACTTCCTTTATTTTATTATCATTCAGATTAGAACAGATTATTGCTTTCAAAGTGAGGATGAAACAGGAAATGCAGTGAAAATATTAATAATAAATATTGAAACATGATTCAAAGTTAGAGCAGTAACTCTGTTATTTCTGGTCTCATATTTTTCTGATCATTTACTCACCAACATGTCTCCCTCTGACTAATAATTTCACAATTCAGATTTTGATGTTTGTGAGAAAATTTAGAAAATTAAAACACAGAAAACATTTGAATGTTTTTTCTTTGCCGTATTGAATAAATGTTATTTTTTATTTCACAGATGAATCCAGAATTACTAACAGGAGTTTCAGGTTAAAACTAATATTTTATTTCTGCAAAACAGGTTTTTTCTATCTCACAGTAATATTTATATTTTATAGCAGAGCAGCAATAGTCCAAACCTGAAGCTGATAAATGAAGGAAGGAGCTAAAGATTAGGGGATGGCAGATGTTATGTCCCTCAGGCACATTATAATTATTGTTATTTTTTCTGGATTGTTTTGTATTGACTTTAGTTGAATGACTTTCTGTTTAATAAACTTTGGAGTTTGGATAACTCCTCTTTTGTAATCTGGTCTTGTTAATCGGTGGCTGTTGGTCAGCCTGTGAATAGGTTGGACCAGGTAAAGTCCAGCACCACCAAACAGCCCCGTTCTGATGGATGCCACATCTCCAGCCTGACATGCGCTTGTTTTTATCAGCTCTTTGTTTGTTTGCTGTTTTTTGTCTGTTGTGATTTTGGCCTGGTGGGACCGATTGTCCTGTTTTCAATACTTTTCTTTGCAGTGGATCCTTATTCCGGGTAGAGCAGGGCTTCCACGGCCTGCATCGGGTCGGCCCCCTGCTGGACCGTTTGGTTCTTTTTTCGGCTCACCGGGTCCAGCTTTCTGTTCATACTTTGGGATTTTCTTTGAGGAACTGAGGATTTAATTCTCTCTGTTCCTCCACAGAAAACCAAAAGAAGCTGAAACAAAAGAATCAGTCAAGAGAGTTTTGACATAAAATGATGTTTTTAATCCACATTTTGCCTTAAATATGTTAAATATTTCTCATATATGTTGAGCCCTTTGTGGCCGTAACAGCAAAGAGCCTCTAAGGTTTGGATTTTATTAAAGATAAATAATCAATAGCAGCAAACAGAAAGCTGATCAATGATAACAGATTTATTGATGGAATGTCAAGAAATATGTTTTCATTAATCTTTGGAAATGTTATAAAGTTTTAACATGTTATTATTAAGCAGGAACATAAATAAACCAGGAATATTTTTAATGATTCTCCTGCTGCATCAGAGCGATTCCTCCATGTTTCCTATCAGAACCAGAACTTTTGGTTCAGTGAACATCATCTGGATCATGGAGACTATTTGCTGAGATCTTGTTTCCAGGCAGGTTTTCTATGATCCTTCAGAGGGATCTGGGTTTCCTCCTCAACACCTTTACACTCAACTTTCTTCTGCTTTTAATGTTGCAGAGTCTGAAACCAGCATGTCCTGTGTTATCAACCAGGACTGTATTTTACCATGTCGGTTTGAGAAAAGGATCAACTACATGGAATGGTATCTATATCAAACATCATCTCTGATTGTCTCCTAAACCATCGTGGCTCCAGTTACTCTGAGAGCCTCAGATCCAGAGCGTCTCTGTTTGAGGATCAGATCTCCAGAGGAAACGGCGACCTGCTGCTGAGAGGAGTGAAGGTTGATGATGAGGGACGATATTTGTGCGAAGCAGAAATAAATGACATCTATTATAGACATTATGTTGACTTTACCATAGAAGGTAAAACACTTTAACCTGAAAACATTTTATTGATTCATATTTTGAGTTTTTATATTTTGGTTCCAGGACATTTATCTGCTTAATAGTTCTTTATTTTCTCATGTTTCTGCTGCAGCTCCAGTTTCTGACATCAGAATCCATCAGGATGGAAACAGAACCACCTGCAGCTCAGAGGGGATCTACCCTCAACCTGAACTCACCTGGTCCACTGAGCCTCCATCCAACACGGCTCTGCAGAACAGAACCACAGTCCATCAGACTGAGGAGAAGCTTTATGACATCAGCAGCTCTCTGACGGGTCCAGACGGTTCTGATTGGATCTACAGCTGCACCATCAGAACCAGCAGGAACTGGTGGAAAACAAGTTTAACAAGAGCAGGTCAGCAGATGGACAGAAAGTTCTGATATCATTTAATAAACAGTTTTTTGTTTACATTTAATTTGACTTTACTGTAATGTTTACAGTACTACTGTAAACATTACAGTATTACTGTAAACATTACAGTATTACTGTAAGCACTACAGTATTACTGTAAGCATTACAGTATTACTGTAAACATTACAGTATTACTGTAATGCTTACAGTAATACTGTAAGCATTACAGTATTACTGTAAGCACTACAGTATTACTGTAAACATTACAGTATTACTGTAAGCATTACAGTAATACTGTAAACATTACAGTAATACTGTAAGCATTACAGTAATACTGTAAACATTACAGTTTTACTGTAAACATTACAGTATTACTGTAAGCACTACAGTATTACTGTAAGCATTACAGTAATACTGTAGTATACTGTACTGTATGTAAACATTACAGTAATTACTGTACATTACAGTATACTGTAAGACATTACAGTATACTGTAATTACAGTATTACTGTAAGTACAGTTACTGTAAACATTACAGTATTACTGTAAGCATTACAGTAATACTGTAAAATTACAGTAACTGTAAGCATTACAGTAATTACTGTAAACATTACAGTATTACTGTAAGCATTACAGTAATACTGTAAACATTACAGTAATACTGTAAGCATTACAGTATTACTGTAATTACAGTATTACTGTAAGCATTACAGTAATACTGTAAACATTACAGTAATACTGTAGCATTACAGTATTACTGTAAACATTACAGTATTACTGTAACATTACAGTATTACTGTAAGCATTACAGTATTACTGTAAGCATTACAGTATTACTGTAAGCTACAGTATTACTGTAAGCATTACAGTAATACTGTAAAATTACTGTAAACATTACAGTATAACTGTAATATTTACAGTATTACTGTAAGCACTACAGTATTACTGTAAGCATTACAGTATTACTGTAAACATTACAGTATTACTGTAATGTTTACAGTAATACTGTAAGCACTACAGTATTACTGTAAGCATTACAGTATTACTGTAAGCACTACAGTATTACTGTAAACATTACAGTATTACTGTAAGCATTACAGTAATACTGTAAACATTACAGTAATACTGTAAGCATTACAGTATTACTTTAATGTTTACATTATTACTGTAATGCTTACAGTAATACTGTAATGTTTACAGTATTACTGTAACCATTACAGTTTTACTGTAAACATTACAGTATTACTGTAAGCACTACAGTATTACTGTAAGCATTACAGTAATACTGTAAACATTACAGTATTACTGTAAGCATTACAGTATTACTGTAAACATTACAGTATTACTGTAAGCACTACAGTATTACTGTAAACATTACAGTATTACTGTAATCATTACAGTATTACTGTAATGCAGATTAGAAAATGAAACATCCAGAGGTTTCTGGATCCAGCTGTTTGTGATCCACTGGTTCCGGCTCCACGTCCCTCGGATCGGATGCGTGTTTCTCTCCCTGCTTTGCGTTCTGCCAGACCTGCTGCTCTGTAAGCTGCTGCTGCGTCTCTCATTCTACCCGGCCTCTCGCTCAGCTGCTCCTTTTATTGCCCCATTTCTGGGTTGCCCCCATTGCAGCTGAGGGGCAACAGCTGTGTGAAGTGAAGTGGACGTCTCCAGAGACAGCAGCCGCAAAAGGAATCAGCACACATGCAACTCAACATAAACCCAAAATAAATATATCAGCAAATGTAGAAACCAGGACAATAACTGAAAATGGCCACATTGCTACACAATGCCTCCATGTTTCCTATCAGAACCAGAACTTTTGGTTCACTGAACATCATCTGGATCATGGAGACTATTTGCTGAGATCTTGTTTCCAGGCAGGTTTTCTGTGATCCTTCAGAGGGATCTGGGTTTCCTCCTCAACACCTTTACACTCAACTTTCTTCTGCTTTTATTGTTGCAGAGTCTGGAACCAGCATGTCCTGTGTTATCAACCAGGACTGCATTTTACCATGTCGGTTCAGGAATCGGGTTGCCAACATGACATGGGAGCGTGAAATACCAAAATCAGGGATTGTAAGTTATGACCAGGGTAACATCAGAACCTCTGAGAGCTTCAGATCCAGAGCGTCTCTGTTTGAGGATCAGATCTCCAGAGGAAACGGCGACCTGCTGCTGAGAGGAGTGAAGGTTGATGATGAGGGAACATATGAGTGTCATGTTTTTACAACTGGCATCTATTATAGACGTTCTGTTGTCCTTGAGATAGAAGGTAGGACATCTTCATTTGAAAACCTTTCATTCAAAGAAGATTTGGATAGTTTGTATTTTGTTGTTGTGGGATGTTTCTGATGTGAAATTGTTCATTTTTTATTCTCTTATTTTCAGCTCCAGTCTCTTCAATCAGAATCTATCAGGAAGGAAACAGAATCACCTGCAGCTCAGAGGGAATCTACCCTCAACCTGAACTCACCTGGTCCATCATGACTCTGCAGAACAGAACCACAGTCCATCAGACTGAGGAGAAGCTTTATGACATCAGCAGCTCTCTGACGGGTCCAGATGAAGATGTAGATCTGTTTTACTCCTGCGACATCAGAACCAGGAAGAGCCAGAGGATAGCAGTTCTAATTGATCCAGGTCAGCAGATGTACAGAAAGTTCTGATATCATTTAATAAGCTGGTTTTTTAGTTTCTTCCTTACATTTGATTTGACTTTTTCTTGAAACCTCATGAAACATCCAGAGGTTTCATGAGGTTTGATTCACATTCAGAGGGATTTTATTTTAATGCCTTTCTAAACCCCATTTTACCATCAGCAGGACAAAATGAGAGGAAGCCTAATTTAAAATGCATCCACCTGTAAATGAAAAGTATTTGTTCCAACATTATAACTGATGGTAAACAGTGAAACGTATTGTGAGGAAAAACACTTTGACATTCTGGACAATGATCTGGTCACTTTAAGGCTGACTTTGTGGAAACGTTTGTCAAGAATAATGGAAAAGATCAAAGCAGGTTTATAAGTTTTATTCCTATGAAGATGCAGAAATAAAGAAAGAAAATGCTACATGCTAGCTGTGCTATTATTATTATTATTATTATTATTATTATTATTATTATTATTATTATTATTATTATTATTATTATTATTATTATTATTATTTATTATTATTATCCACACAGTTAAACTAGGAATAAAATGGAAACAATCTCCAGGTTGAGCATCAGAAACCAGATGCTTAAAGTTTATAATTATTAACATTTATTCATAAAAATGTTGGCAACTGATGGGGAACCAGCGGAGCCACCAGGGGGCGCTTCCAGCCTCAAACAAATAAACGCTACAGAAACGAATCAGTAAAGCAACAGGCAGCACAAATTAAAATGATTTAAATAAATGAAAACGGAAAACATATTAGTAAAATATAAAGTCAATCAAAAGTTGCTTCACTGCAGGCAAATGAAGCTCTAGATTAATAAATATTCTGATTATAGATCAGTTATAGATATTAGGAATGAATTGAATGAACAAAACTCAGGTTCAGGATTTACATTTAGTTCAGAGTTTAAACTGTTAAGCAATAATTTGTTTCTTCATTGATTTGCAGAAAAAGATATAAAAGTTTGAATCTCATCACTAAAGATAAATAATCAAAATACCAGCAAACAAAATTCTGCTCAAAGGTTCTGCATCAGAGCGATTCCTCCCTGTTTCCTATCAGAACCAGAACTTTTGGTTCACTGAACATCATCTGGATCATGGAGACTATTTGCTGAGATCTTGTTTCCAGGCAGGTTTTCTATGATCCTTCAGAGGGATCTGGGTTTCCTCCTCAACACCTTTACACTCAACTTTCTTCTGCTTTTATTTATTTATTGCAGGGATTGGAACCAGAATGTCCTGTGTTATCAACCAGGACTGTATTTTACCATGTCGGTTTGAGAACGGGACCACCAAGATGGAATGGTCTCTAGATGAAACATCATCTCTGATTGTCTCCTATGACCATCATGGCTCCAGTTACTCTGAGAGCTTCAGATCCAGAGCGTCTCTGTTTGAGGATCAGATCTCCAGAGGAAACGGCGACCTGCTGCTGAGAGGAGTGAAGGTTGATGATGAGGGAACATATGTGTGCACTGCAGTGATTAATGGTGTCTATCATAAACATTTTGTTTTCCTTGCAGTAGAAGGTAGGTCACTTTATTTAAAATAAAAACTTTATAGAAATAAGATTATAAAAGTTACATTTATATTTTGTTCTTCTGACAAATTGTTCATTTATTTCATGTTTCTGCTGCAGCTCCAGGTTCTGACATCAGAATCCATCAGGATGGAAACAGAACCACCTGCAGCTCAGAGGGGATCTACCCTCAACCTGAACTCACCTGGTCCACTGAGCCTCCATCCAACACGGCTCTGCAGAACAGAACCACAGTCCATGAGACTGAGGAGAAGCTTTATGACATCAGCAGCTCTCTGATTGATCCAGACGGTTTCTGATTGGATCTACAGCTGCACCATCAGAACCAGGAGCAACCAGAGGAGAGCAACTTTAGCTGAACCAGGTCAGCAGATGAAGAGAAAGTTCAGATATTTAAAATCTTTGCTGTTTTTGTTTCTTTTTACATTTAATTTGACTTTTACTTGAATCTTCATAATGAAAAATGCAAATAACTAATTTTCTCTAAAAAGCTTCTTTATGCCATGATAGTTTCCATAGAGTGAAGCTTTACATCAAGTGCATCACAAACTGAATGTCTGCAAAATGCAGCTGATTGATTTATTTTATTAAATCACTTTTTAAACACATTAAAAACATTTCAATATAATTTAAAGACAGAATCAAACCTTATTAATAAAATGCAGCTGATTTATATCATAATTGTATTAATATTTCCAGTCTTTTTGCTTTGCAGAAACTTTTATTTCTGAGTTTCCTGCAGAATATTTGATGTTAAAGAATTATTCTTTCTTTGTTCATTAGCTGATTTATTTCATCAACATTTACAAATTCTTATTAAAATACAACATCTAACAGGCCGAGTATATTTAGAAGCTTAACTCTAAATATCGTCTTTTATTCCATATATTGATATATTTCAAATCTTCCTTCTCATCCTTGTGTTTAGTCTTATTGATCACTGCAGCAGTGACTAAATATCAATCAGGAAATTGATCGTGTTGCATCAACCTTCCAGACGTCTCAGGTTCTGGTTCTGGTTCTGGTTCTGGTTCTGCATCCGAACCAGGAAAAGCAGCATTCAGCTTCTATGCTCCACAAATCTGGAAGAAACTTCCAGAAAAGTGTAAAAGAGCCAAAAACACGGAGTTCCTTTAAATCAACCAGTCAAAGTTTATTTGTATAGCAGCTTCAGCAACAAGGCTTTTCAAAGTGCTTCACATCATAAAGACCCAAAAGAAACACAATGAGAAACATCTTCAGTCGTTACACATCAGATTGTTCATTAATATTTAAAGCAATAACTGGAACATTGATCAGTATATTTCAATATCATTGATGATTGTGATGCCTTCTGACTAAATGTTATTGCTTATTTCATCACTGGTTACTGTTTCATAATGTGAAGCAGTTTGAACTGCTTGTTGCTGAAACTGAACTCATAAACTTTGCTTTCTCAGGTGCTGAGGTTCCAATCAGCTGCACTTCCTTCAACATTTCTGCGTCCAGTTTGGTCTGGAGGTTCAACCAGCGTCAGATCATCCTGACCAAGACTGACAGAAACATCTACAACATCTCAGAGGAGTGGAGGAAACATGTGAGGGATGTTTCAGCGTCCGGCAGCCTCACCTTACAGAATGTGACCTCAGATCAGGAGGGAGTTTACAGCTGTGAGCTCAGTGATGATGAGGAGACGATGATAACTCAGCTCTATCTGAGGAGGACTGGAGGTAACAGGACTCAGGATTTCAGCTTCATTAGATGCTCACAATCTGACATTGTAAACTATAAATGAGTCTTTAAGCTAAACTCCTGAACTTCTTTGGTTCCAGAGAATCTGGTGGTTCCTGAACTCATCAGACGGACGGTGGTTTGTGTTGTGATTGCAGCAGCAGCAGCTGGATTCATAATGTTCTACAAGAAGAAGATGGAGGAAAGTGAAGCTCTGCAGCTTTAAAGCTTTCATTCACATTCAGAGAGTGGTTTTGTTTTAATGCCATTCTCCCATTTTACCCTCAAGATGATTGATGAGCTGTGATGGTTCCACTAAATGATCAGCTTCATGTTCTTGAGATGATTCTCATATTTGGAGATATTTCTGTTTTTATTTTTAGGATGATTTCATCTTCTGCCCAGCAGGGGGCGCAGCTAAACATATTCTTTATATTCTTCCAGCTAAACTTTCTCAGATCTTTATCAATAAAATGTTTATTTCTATAGAAAATTAGTTTTTTATTACATCTATTGATGATTTATGAGCTTTTATGATTTACAAGCTTTATGTAGTTTTACATTATTAGTTCTCTATATTTAGTTTTTCCTCACATTTGTACATATTTCTGTTTAATCTAAATGTGAAGATTTTACTCTGGTTGCATCTTCTGCCCAGCAGGGGGCGCAGCTAAACATGTTCTTTATATTCTACCAGTTTCTCAGAAATTAACCAATAAAATGTTTATTTCTATAGAAAATGAATTTTATTACATAAATAGATGATTTGTGAGCTTTGATGTAGTTTAGCAAAATGATTATTTCTTCGTGTTCTTTTGTTGTTTCTCATATTTGTTAATTTATGTTCATGTCTTTTAATTATTTGTCACATTTGCATATATTTCAGATTTTTTCCTAAGATTTTACTGTGTGTGTAACATCTGCCCAGCAGGGGGCGCAGCTAAACATATCATTTATATCCTTCCAGCTAAACTTTCTCAGATCTTTATTAATGCATGATGTTCATTTCTGTTGAAAGATTTCTACATAATCATTTGTTATTGTATAAATACTTTGTTTTTTAAATAAAGAAACATTCATTTTAAATGCCTCCTTTATTTTTCCAACAGCGTAACATTGATCACCAAAATACATGAGGATGATTTGTGTTTCTGTTTAGAATGAAGTGATAAAACTTGTTACATTGGGGAATATTTTGCTACAGATATTTACATGTCAGGAGGATTCATCAGATGAATAAATGAGGTTAAAGGCAACAGCAAAAACAGAAGATAAACATTTTTATTCAAGTCATGTAGCAACAACAGATTAGATCAGAAACATTAAACTGCAGAAAACACAACATCATGACTTAAAGTGCTGCAAACATTCAGGTTATACATGTAAACATTAAAACACTAATGGCCTCATCAGTCAGTTTGTCTTCATTAGATTTTACATTAAGGGATTATTTATCTTCACTGAGCTGCAGTAAACTCAGCTGTTGGGATTTAATGGTTTCACTTTAATCCACTGAAAATAAGATGGTGACATTTATTTTGATCAGTTTCCTTCATCACTGCATTTTAAGGGAGTCATAATGTTGCAATTATTGGCTTCATCCTTACATATTAGACTCTATTCAACTGTACATTTATGTACAAACATATTTAAAGTTAAATAAAATAAATATTTGCAGTCATTGGGAGTGAAATGTTGAAATTAGTTTTGAAATGTTTCCAGTTCAATCACACTTTAACCTCCAAAAACCCCAAAAATGATTTAATGGAACAAAGTTAAAATATGTGGACAAGATGTTTAACTAAAGAAGAATAAATAAAATGTAAGAAGGAAAAATTCAGTCAGTGATTTTTGTCTTTTGGGATTTTATACTGAATGATGCACCAGCTGAACATCTTTTATATCTATGAAAGATTGACTGGTGACAAATACTATTTAATTGACCGTATATTTAAACAAATTACACAAATGTCATTTGTTTGTTGTTGAGACGCAGTAAAACAATAAAATGGTTAAACATATTTTAAAATAAAAGATGTTTTTATCTTTGGAGAGACTAAATATTTAAGATGATGTCCTAATTTTTCACATGAATGTATTTATAGGTAAAGATTATTTTTAATAAAACAGATTCTAATTATAAATCTGTTTCTCTATCAGACTGATGAGGCCAACAGTGACTGTCTGAAATAAAATAAACATAAATAAAAATAACCAAATCAAGCTGATAGTTTGGCCTTTATGAGAAAAATCCTTCTGGTTTTGAATTACAGCAGCGCTGAAATGTGTTTGGAGGAAACCATCAGTACAATAATCACTCATTATTTGTTGCTGACTGAGTTTTACTTTTTCTTCTTTTCCAGTAGAAACACAACAGAAACATCACTATCACAAAAATGATTCCAATCACCAACCAAATTATCCAGGATGATTTATCTGAAAGGAAAAAACTCATGAGAATGAAACTCTGCCTGGATATATTTTAGTTTCCTCATATTTGTGTATTTTTGATGTTCCTCTTACCGTCTCTCTTCACAGTGATCTGGGTTACCGTGGGGTCATGTCCGTCGCTGGTCTCACAGCTGTACTTTCCCTCCAGATCGGGATCGAGTCCCTGCAGACTGAGGTCTCCAAGCTCTGAAACGTCCCTCACATGTTTCCTCCACCTCTGACACGGACCGGTTCCTTCCCGTCTGATTCAGAACCATCTGATGGTCGAATCTCCAAACTACAGACTGAACCGTTCAGGCCCAAGCAGGGAAGCGTCGTTTCATCTGTCGTCACCGTAACTGATGCTGAAAACCACAGATGGGAATTAACTGCTTTTATTCAGTAAGACTCATTTCTTGGCTGAGTTGAACTTGTTCTTGAGTAAAAACATGTTGAAGTTTCTGCTCCCAGCTCAGGGTTTGTTTCCACTGTTCAGCTCTGATGATGAAAAAGGAAACAGAAAAATGATCCCAGATTCTGTGACTCAAACTTCTGGCTTCTCCAGTGAAAAGAAAGAAAAAACCAACATGAAGCAGAGGAAAGTCTCAGTGGAACCAAATACTCACATAGTTTCCTGAACGTTGCTCTCCTCTGGTTGCTCCTGGTTCTGATGGTGCAGCTGTAGATCCGATCAGAACCGTCTGGACCCGTCAGAGAGCTGCTGATGTCATAAAGCTTCTCCTCAGTCTGATGGACTGTGGTTCTGTTCTGCAGAGCCGTGTTGGATGGAGGCTCAGTGGACCAGGTGAGTTCAGGTTGAGGGTAGATCCCCTCTGAGCTGCAGGTGGTTCTGTTTCCTTCCTGATGGATTCTGATGTCAGAACCTGAAGCTGTGGAAAGATAATCGGAGAAGTTCAGCACATGAACAAACCTCCAAGGTTTCTATTTTATTTATTGATCCGTTGCTCTTACCGTCCACACTCAGTCTTATTATTGAATCTTGATGTCCTTTAATGGTGCTGATGAAGCAGTTGTATCTTCCCTGATCCTGAACTTTGACCTCTCTCAGCAGCAGGGAAGCGTTTCCTCTGGAGATATGATCCTGAAACAGAGACGTTCTGCCTCTGAAGTTCTGGTTCTGGAGGTCTAGCTGGTCCTGGTTGCTATAATAAGAGTGAACTGTGAGCTCTGAGGATTGCAGCTGAGTCCAGTGGATGACGGGTTCACTGTCGCTCTGGAAGCTGCAGGGGAAGACGCAGCTCTGCTTGACGACACAGGAAACCTCTGCATCTGTCAGTAGACCTGCACAGAAACAGATCCAGGGTCAGAGCAGAGAAATTAATCCATGCAAGTTGGTGTAATGATCAGCATGAGTTGAACAACAATGCGGTGGACATTTAATTAACTGTAATTAAATATTATACTTTCCTGCGGTTCAAAAACGGTCGTAGTTTTATTTCTGTGCTCACATGTTGCTGTTCAACCAGCCGGTTTGATGCTCTGTCCTCACAGTAACGTGTTCAAACCCATCCTCCCCCATTTTGTTTCCAAGCTCATTTGAAGGCAAAATGTCCCAAATTTCAGCTCCATGACTTTTTATGATGTGTTAAACTAAATGTGACGTGTGCTTAACTGCAGTGGAGGCTTTTATTTTCACACATTTAGCAGAAATGAACAGCTGAATATCAAAAGCCTCAGAAACTCCTACACAGAACAAAGTTATATTCAGGAATGTTCATTATTCATCATTTATTGTTATTTATTATTGTTTCATCAGATCTGTTGTGACAGATTCCCTCTATAAACCATTTACTAGTTTGTAGAGGAAGTGTTAATGCACCTTTAATTATCCTCATTACAAGTGGAAAGCTGAGCTTATGAAAGCGATTCATGATTTCCTGGGTGAAACCTTTGGCTGCCTACAAACATATCAGCTCATGCACTGAACGGTTGTACCAGATCTGATGATCTGCTACAACTGAACTGTTCACAGAAAACTAATGAACTTTGACTTTAAACAGAAGAAAAGACAATTTGGAGAAAAATAATGGCTGCATGCAGATAGCAGTTTAGCTTTGGACCAAATCAGATGGTCTTATTAATGTTGGTCTCATTAACCGGTTCAGAGCGACGCAGAGCTGCTGCTGTAAAATGGCAGGAACTGGCGGTAGAAATCAACATCTCATTTTATTAAAGCCTAATAACACAAAGGTGCTAATATATTAAAAAAGAAGAAAACACAGAGAAAAGCTACAAAAAACTCACCTATTTTCCAGAAACTCATGAAAACCAGGAGAGTTAGAGACTGCATTATTTTTATCATCTTCATTTTACCGGACTGAGCAGCAACACGTGGAACTGAACCGACGGTTTCAAGTGAACAAAGAAGAAAAGAAAAGAAAAAGTTCCTGCAGATCCTGAAATATTTCTTCAGAGCAGATCAAATCTACAAGCCTGAACACGACTCACAGCATCAAGTTCAAACCTGAAGGAAAACCTGTAGAGAGTCTGAAGTTTTATTTTCCTGGATCTGTCAGGAGTTTCTTTGTTTGTTTATTCTTACATAATTGTTTAAAACTGTCACTATGTTGTGACAGAATGAGACCAGATATCAATTATTTTAGGGCAACCAGACGAGAAGCAACATTTACATTTCAGGTTCATCCAAACAAAACTGAAGGATCTGTTTGGGGTGCAGAGCTACATGCAGTAGATGTGTTTGTTAGAAGCTGAGGGAACAGACAGGGAACCGTTTGGACCTTTCAGGCTCCGTCCTGCTCCGCATGTTCACACTTCATCTCCCCAGAAATAAGACATTTTTCCCTCAGACATGGATTTAGACTCAGCAATAATAAATCCACACAAACATCTGCTCAGTGAAACACAAGGAGAATATTTACACATTATAATGTCATCATTTTATTTCAAAACAACTTCTTTTATTTGTGCAAATTAAATTCATAAACTGATTGAAGAAAAGTAAAATATTTGACATAAATGTTGACAATTACTACTGCACAATGTCTACATCTAGAAAGTTGTTGAGTAAAACAAATAATTTTAGTTTCTTTGCATAAAATAAAGGAACATGAAATAAAAAGTATTTGGTTCATAAAGAAATCATCAAACTGTTGTCTGACAGAGACAAAACTGAGATTAATGTTTCATTTTATTCTCTTAAACATAAAATAATCTTTCTATCTCTGATCAATATTAGCATGATTCCAGATTTATAGCTGATCTGCAAGGATTAATTATAAAAAAGTTTCTAAATATGCAACTAAAAATAATTCCTCTAAAGTAATTAGCGAGTTTAATAAGAACAAATAAAGCACTTTAACATATAATAATGGATTCTTTATGTTCTGGATCGTTGTTGGGTTTTCTGTGGATTTGTCATTTCCGCTTCCTTTAGGCTCCGCCCCCTCGCAGCTGCAGCTCATCTTTAGGCTCCGCCCCCTCGCAGCTGCAGCTCATCTTTAGGCTCCGCCCCCTCTCAGCTGCAGCTCATCTTTAGGCTCCGCCCCCTCGCAGCTGCAGCTCATCTTTAGGCTCCGCCCCCTCTCAGCTGCAGCTCATCTTTAGGCTCCGCCCCCTCGCAGCTGCAGCTCATCTTTAGGCTCCGCCCCCTCGCAGCTGCAGCTCATCTTTAGGCTCCGCCCCCTCTCAGCTGCAGCTCATCTTTAGGCTCCGCCCCCTCACAGCTGCAGCTCATCTGAAATGGCTGCAGTTTTTCTATGTAGACTCTCTGGGTGCTGTGAGGTCAGGCTCATCTTTATGTTATCAATTTCTCCTTTCATTTCTTTCTTCATGTTCTCTATTTCTCTAGAAATCCATCAGAGACAGTTTAGTTTTAGAAAAAAGTTATTATTCCAAAATCAAATAAAACTACAATCTTTTTTCTCATCTTACTTTCTTAATTTAAGTGATAATAAAACATTCAGTTTAAGCATCTAAAGAAAATGTTGAATCTGCTGTTTGAGTTTTTGAGGCTTTACTTACTTTCTCTCTTCTCTAAAATCTCCAAACGATTCTGATTCTCCTTTTTCTGAGTCCTTCTCCTTCTTCTCTTTGTCCTTTTCCTCTTCCTTCTTTTTGTCTTTCTTCTTGTTGCACCTGCAACAATGACACAAGGACAGGAAATTAATGCATGAATTGTTTCTTATAGAAAACAATATGAAGAAGCATCAACAGAAGTGAATAGTTTTACTTTTTCTTCAGAAAAGCGACCGCCGCTGCTCCTGCTGGTGCAAGCAGACCGAGAATCACCTTCCAGGTTAAACCTGCTGATTCTGCAGAGGAAGAGGAGAAGCACTGAGTGTCTGCATCATTTATAACTCACTTTAATTCATAAAGAACAAAAAAAGCTTCCAGCAGTTTGAACTTCACAGCCGTTCTGCAGCAGCTCAGAGAAATGATGTTAGTTTCACTGATCAGGACGAAACGTGATTAATGAATCTGAAATAAAACTTTTATCTTTTGGGTTGTTTCTTGATCTGCAGTAATAGAAGATAAAACTGCTTTTTTAACTAGTTGCTACATAGATAAATAGTTTCTATTTAGTTATTTTCCACGGTTTCATCACCTTCTTTTTTCAGAGTTTCCATCCTGTTGTTGCTCCTGGTTCTGATGGTGCAGCTGTAGATCCAATCAGAACCGTCTGGACCCGTCAGAGAGCTGCTGATGTCATAAAGCTTCTCCTCAGTCTGATGGACTGTGGTTCTGTTCTGCAGAGCCGTGTTGGATGGAGGCTCAGTGGACCAGGTGAGTTCAGGTTGAGGGTAGATCCCCTCTGAGCTGCAGGTGGTTCTGGTTCCATCCTGATGGATTCTGATGTCAGAAACTGGAGCTGCAAATAGAAGAAAATGCATCAAAAACAGAAAAACTCCAGAGAAAAGCAGCTGGAAAACATGAAATGTATTTAATAAAGTATTTCTACCGTCTATTTCCAGGTTTATAAATGTTCCAGTGTTTCCTGCGCTGGTGCTGGTGTTGCATTCATATCTCCCTCATCCTGAATCTTCACCTCCTTCAGCAGCAGCGAAGCGTTTCCTCTGGAGATCCCGGGAACAGCGACGTCCGGCCCTTAAAGTTCTGGTTCTGCTGACCCAGCTGGTCCTGGCCGTCATAGTAGGAGTGAAGCACAGAGTCTCCAGCTGATGACGCGGTGGACCAGTGGATCACCAGATCAGAGTCGAACAGGAAGTGACAGGGCAGCAGGCAGCTCTGTCTGAACACACAGGAAACGTCCAGATCTGCAACAGGAAACAGAAACTTTAGGTCAGAAACTTTTTCAACTTCATTACATTAGTAAGTTAAACTTTCATCAAATCATTGAACAAAAATGAACACTGCGGAGCCACAGAGTCCTTCAATCAGTGGTTGCTTTAACTAGGCCACTCCTCTAAAGAAAAAAATCCTGAAGTTCAACGTTTTAATATCAACTTGAGGCAAAGAACAAATAAATCAGAGTAAACAGCGAGCGCATCAGAACAGCTTTAAACCTTTTCTCTCCATCGGGCTGAAGGAATCAGATTAAAGCTCAGCTAACAAAACCAACAAAACAACTTCATCTTCTAAAATATTCATTTGACAATTATAAATAAATAACAGTAATTTAGTTCAAAATTTATGCAGAGTTTCCAGGCAGAGACGTTTTAAACTCTGGGTTGTTTCCTCAGTCAGTGTTTAAGTTTCCTGCTGTTTGCTAATAAAAACACAACAAACCGTCTTCATGTTGAACAGGAAGCTGAACATTTCGACTCACCTGCTGCAGAAACACAGAGCAGAGAAACCAGAACCAGGAGGAGAGACGTCTCCGCCATGTCGTCGTTCAGCCGTTCACTGATCAGGAGTTCCTCAGAGGAGCTTAATGCATTAATTAACCCACATGCAGAATGTGGAGGCGCCACATTGTATGAATTCCCTGCAATTCGCCCTCAAGCCAACAGGAAGTTCAGATCGTCAGTCAAAGAATCAACGAACTTGAACAACTAAACACGAGTTAATCATATGATCCATATGATGGATCATATAGATCACATGGATCACATGGATCATATGGATCATATGGATCATATGGATCACATGGATCACATGGATCACATGGATCACATGGATCACATGGATCACATGATCACATGGATCACATGGATCACATGGATCATATGGATCACATGGATCACATGGATCACATGGATCACATGGATCATATGGATCACATGGATCACATGGATCACATGGATCACATGGATCACATGGATCACATGGATCACATGGATCACATGGATCATATGGATCACATGGATCACATGGATCACATGGATCATATGGATCATATGGATCACATGGATCACATGGATCACATGGATCACATGGATCACATGGATCATATGGATCATATGGATCATATGGATCACATGGATCACATGGATCATATGGATCACATGGATCACATGGATCATATGGATCATATGGATCATATGGATCACATGGATCACATGGATCATATGGATCACATGGATCACATGGATCATATGGATCATATGGATCACATGGATCATATGGATCACATGGATCATATGAATCACATGGATCACATGGATCACATGGATCATATGGATCACATGTATCACATGGATCATATTGATCATATGGATCATATGGATCATATGGATCACATGGATCATATGGATCATATGGATCATATGGATCACATGGATCATATGGATCACATGGATCACATTGATCACATGGATCATATGAATCTCAAATGTTCTGCTCAGAACTGAAAACCTGATAACTGAGGAGTTCTGGTGAACCAAATGGGTCGCCTTGTCCTGATCCGATTAGCATCTGGAGATTAATTCAAACTGACGGATCGGGGGAAAGTTTGACAGATTAAATGACAGATCATGTCATGTGGAGGTTAGCTGATTCTCCTAGAGGAGGATTATAATCTGTCAGCCTCCAGAACCCGTTTGATCCGGATCAGAGGTTCTGGCTGCATGTTTGGAGAATTTCATCCCATCATCAAACATTTAAACATTAAACCCTTTAGGAGCTGAGATCCTGTCTAAAGAGACGAAGAACATTCAGGAATTAAATATCAGGTGAAAAATTATAATCTAATCTGGAATAAAACATCCTGGAGTTTCATAAATGAGGCAGATTATCTGTTTCATACTGACAGATTTAACAAATATCTAAAAGACTTTTTTCATATTTATTTTTTAGATGAAAGTTGCATGTTGTAGTTAAAGCAGGAAGTCGAGTTAATAAAGTCGGACATGTTTAATAATTTCTAGATGAATTTAATGTTTTGAACTATTTGATGAATGTTTGGTTAATTTTCATCTGATCCTGTTTCCCACAGATTTTATAAAGTTGTTGGTTTTTCAGCTGATTTACAATCTGACTCCGTTTCCATGGCAATCAGCGATCAAACCAACAAGAAAAAACTGAAATATAAATTTACAGTTGGAGGTGAAGACAGCGGCCCCTAGTGGACACATTTAAAACTACCAAAGATAAATGAAGGACAGTTTTGGTCCTCACAGGCTGCCGTCCAGCCTGTTCACACGTCATTAATGCCAATAAAACGTTATTATCTCAGATATATTCAATTCAATGTGAATTTATTTATTAAATCTAACACATTAAACAACAATATGTTTAAAAAACAGGAAATTTAACAGATGGATGTAAAAGTGCAACAATAAATCAACATAAATTCATTCATAATGAAACAACAGTTGCATATTTACAAATGTAATTTCAAATTATAACTTCGTCTTTGTGGCTCATTTAATTTCAAAGCAACGTGTAAATTAGAAAAACACCATAAACCAGAAGTAGCATAATAATAAGAATCTATTATTATGTTTAGCTCCAATAAATGTTCAGAAAAAAGGTTTCCCATAATCCAGTTCAGCATCATCTTTATGCAGCAAACCACATTTTATCAAACATTTCCTTCATCAAAAACATTTAACATTTAACCTTTTTGTTTCTTTTTAATCCTATTTATGTGTCATAATTCCCATTTTAAAAGACAACTAAAGTTATAAATATACTGTGCAAGTAAAAAACTTCTGAGTTATTGAAGCAGTTTAACACTTCAACTAATTCATATTGAAGGCAGAAAAACATGAAGCACCTCAACATGAAATAATGATCTTAACCTGCAGCTTTTGTCTCTTTTCCTTCAAAGTAAATGAAAATCTTAATGAAAGTTTTATTAACTCTCTGCTTGATCTTCAGTTCTGTCATTTTCAGTTCAGTTGATTCTTTATGTTTTGGATCATTTTCTTGTTTTCTGGTTTTTCTGCCTCCTGTTTGTCTTGTTTTCTGGTTTCCAGTCATTTTTCTCTGCTTTTCTTCCGTTAGGCTCCTCCCCATCACAGCTGCAGCACATCTGGACTCAGTCCTGTTTTTTCAATGGCTCCATCTCTTTGGGTTCATTAGAGTCAGAATCTTTTTTATTTTCCTGTTTTCTAGATTCTTGTTCACTGGCAGGTCCATTTGTGTTACTGTTTAAATGATCCATCTCCGTCTCCCTGCAACAAAATTCACCATCAGATTCAGTTTAGTTTATATTCACTTGTTTTCTGTAGAACAAAGTCATATTTCTAA
Source organism: Poeciliopsis prolifica (assembly GCF_027474105.1). NCBI lineage: Eukaryota > Metazoa > Chordata > Actinopteri > Cyprinodontiformes > Poeciliidae > Poeciliopsis > Poeciliopsis prolifica. Next base: position 180,806 of record NW_026562560.1, on the reverse strand, counting down.
AAGACAAATTAAATATTTGTTTTTACATTTTATTTGCTTTGTGAATTTAAAGGAGGTTAAATTATGTTAGTTTTTTTTCTCCTGGTTTTGTTACAACAGAAAATAAAACTTTTCTTGTTGTTGCAGAAAATTTTGGGGAGAAAATGAATAAAACTTGATAAAAATATGATTTTCACTCGATGGCAAAATCAGTAATGTTGATGAAAATCCTGGTTTCTCTGTCAGTAAAGTGACAAACATTCAAATTTAAAAGAGAACATAGATAAACATGTAGTTTTACCTTTTATGCACAAACCCGACAATCCCTCCTATGATTAGTCCTGCCACTGCTGCAATCAGACCAATCAGCCACCAGCGTATTTCTTCTTGTTCTTCTTGATGTAAAGTTCCTGCATAAAAACAAATGGAAAAGTTTAATGTTCCTGTGTGATTTAGTTATACTGCAGCAGCACAATGAGGTTATTAAACTGTTTCACAGATTAATAAATAATGATATTTATTATATAACAAGTAAAGTAAAGTCTTCACTTTTGCATATGAAAAAGTGGTTTTGAATAATAAAGACTTAATCTTCTGAAAATATTGATAATAAAATAAACATTATCAGTTCTCCACAGTTTTCTCACCTGTTTTTTTATAAGTTGCTCTCCTCTGGTTGCTCCTGGTTCTGATGGTGCAGCTGTAGATCCGATCAGAACCGTCTGGATCAATCAGAGAGCTGCTGATGTCATAAAGCTTCTCCTCAGTCTGATGGACTGTGGTTCTGTTCTGCAGAGTCGTGTTGGATGGAGGCTCAGTGGACCAGGTGAGTTCAGGTTGAGGGTAGATCCCTCTGAGCTGCAGGTGATTCTGTTTCCATCCTGATGGATTCTGATGTCAGAACCTGGAGCTGAAAATCGAAGAAAATGCATCAAAACCTGCAACAGCAGAGAAAAGCAGCTGGAAACAAATGGATATTAATTCAGTTTTACCTTCAGCCTTCAGGTTTATAAATGATTCTTTATAACCTGTGCTGGTGGTGCTGGTGTAACATTTATATCTCCCCTCATCCTGAATCTTCACCTCCTTCAGCAGCAGGGAGGCGTTTCCTCCAGAGATCTGATCCAGGAACAGGGAGGTCCGGTTCTGAAAGTTCTGGTTCTGGTGACCCAGCTGATCTCTGCCATTATAGTAGGAGTGAACCAGAAGATCTCCAGCTGACACTTGGTACCAGTGGATGAGTGGATCAGAACCAAGCTGGATCCTGCAGGGTAACATGCAGCTCTGCCTGAAAACACAGGAAACCTCTGGATCTGCAACAGGAAGGAATTATTTTAACTTTGGTTCAGATGTCAGGTTTAGATTAAATCAGCTTCATAAACATGAAATAACTGAGATTCTTCTCGTTCAGTCAGTCCAGATTCTCAGGCTGTTCATACTGTAAATGGCTACTAAAGGGTTAAAATGCTCCTGGTGGTTCTGGTCCAATAGTGACACCTTGTGGTCATTAGGGCTTTTATTTTGAAGAGCGGCTTGTTTCTTCTTCGTGTTTTGGGCAGACTGTGCTTCCTGTCTGATACCAGAGAAAGCAGGTATAAAAAATACACAGTTGTGTTTTGTGATAAGAAAGATAATTAGTTTATTTCAGAAAGGATGGAACATAATTGGTTCATTTGTTTAAAAAGTAAAACTGTTGAAAAGTTAAACATAATGCATATTGTTTGTGAACATTAATCTGTTTTATTCTTATTTAAAAGAAACAAGCAGGAACCATTTATCTGGTCTTCCTGTTTTCTCCTCTAGGGGGCGTTTGTCGGAAGTGGGATGGGTTACCAAAGGTCAAAGGTGATTCTGTTGGGTGTTGCTAAGAGGTGAACTGATTTATGGTTTTGAGTTTTGTTGATTTGCTTTGGTCTAAATGCAGGACAATGTGAAGAAAGTGAATCACTTGTGATTTGAGTCCAAATGAAAACCAAAGATTTCCAGAAAAATCAGGAAGATGAAATATAAGATTTAGCCTCCACACATGAAATACATTGAATTGTTTTATATTTGTTCAATAAAAAAAACTTGCATTGAATTTGAGGCAAAAAATGAACAAAACAAATCATCAATCCACCATATTGTGAATTATAAAGAAACATTAATTCAGAGAAATAATTTCAAAAACTACAAACTGGAATAATTTCAAAAGATTTAAATAATCAAATCACAGAATTTAATTTTAAAGGTAAAACATTAAACTACGTTCTCCTTGTAGAGCGATGAGTTTAGCAGGATGGAGCTTCAGCTCCTTAGACAGAAAAAAATACCTTCAATCATGTTGGTCAGATTTCACTCAAGAGCTCCGACTTTAAGCTTTTATTTTGACGATCTGAATTAGTTAACGCCACATTTCCTAGTGGATCTTCCTGAATCTGCAGAGTTTTCACTTCAGGACTTTAAGGCAAAATAAATATATTTGGCCTTTTTGTGTTTAAAGTGAAAGTATAGAGAAAATGATCCATCTGTCAGTTTAAATGTTTTAATGTATGAATGTTTTCGACTTTATCCGGTTATAAAATTAGATATAAATAACTGTGAATAAAACATCACATTTCAGTGTTAATTAAAAATATAGGAAGTCAAAAGAAAAAAACTGAATTTAGTAAAAAGTGAAAAAATTAAATGGTCACACCTGAGTTTACAGGAAGTGAAGATTTTTATTCTGATTCTATGCAGTGTGAAGGTTTTGTCAGTTTTTTATATTTTTAATACATAGTTTAATTGAAACTGCAGAGCAGAAAATGCTAGAAATTCATTTACCCTTAATATGAGCAGCTAAATGAAGACAGACCCAATAAAAGGGTCTGATTTTCCAGCTAATGAAACTGTGTATTAATTTAGTCGATTCTGGAATAAATCAGGTTTATTTTATAAAGCAAATATTTTCTTTTTTGAATATCTACAGTCTGAATATGGAAAGTGATGGTGAGAAATTGATCCTTCGGTAATCTCATTATGTCACGGTAATATTTTCGGTCACCTAAAAAATGATATTTATGTTGTGAAATATCATCAGTATTTATTTCCTGGTTTCTGTTCAGTCGTTAGATTGAAAACCAGAAGAAAATCGCAACAAACCGTCTCCATGTTGACATGAGAGGAACAAAGAAAAGTAAAAGTTTATCTCACCTGATCCAGAAACAGACAGAAGAAAAATATAAACTGGAATAATTTAACGTAAAACGTCTCGGCCATGTTGTTGATGATCAGTTGCTTACTGATCTGATGATCTGATCTGAAGTGGGTGTAACAGTGGCTGAATGTTGTAGGATCACAACCTGACAGGTTACATTCCAGTTACATTCCAGTTTTGCTGAACGTCCTAAAAATTTACCTGCAGCTCTTCATTATCATGATAAAACTTTCTGTTTGTTTCTTCTTGATGTCCAAGAGAAAAGAAACATTTTGACAAAGACAGAAAATGTTTTATTGTTTGTTCAAAGTCCGAAAAGTTTATAAAAAACTAGATTAACATGTAAAATATTAACTATGAACATAAAATCCAGAACTGAAGATTAAATGACATCATTATGATGTTGTGGAGCCGAGAGGAATCTCAATGACGCCTAAAGGAAACTTATATTTATGAATGATGTTAGATAGATGCAGAGGCCATTTTTATGTTTCTGCTATTTTCTCCTACTACTCTCCATTTATGCCTTGGTTGAGACTGTTTCTGTTTTATGTTTCTATAGAAACAGCCCCACCTAAAAAGCTGGTTGGGTTTCATTCTTTTCTGACGGCGTCAGCAGCTGCTAATAGTTTCACTTCCTGTGTCAGGAGCTGAAATATTTGGTTCTGTGTTTATTTGTTCAGCTGTTTCCCTCTGAACAGAACCAGCAGAACTACTTACCTTGATGTTTATCCAACCAGCAGACAGAACCACTGGCTGCTTCACCATCTCTTCACATCTTTTATCATTTGGCTCCATTTTTATTTTGAGCAGCTTTCATGGTGAACAAACATCCCAGAGCATGATGCTGCCACCACCATGTCACTGTGGAGGAAGAGTTTTATTTCTGCATCATGTTGATGTTTTGCTGAAATGTTTAGGTTTGCAATGGACAGATGACCTGTCCAGGTTCACCTGTCCAGTATGACCTGTCCAGTATGACCCGTCCAGTATAACCTGTCCAGGTTGACCTGTCCAATATGACCTGTCCAGGTTCACCTGTCCAGTATAACCTGTCCAGGTTGACCTGTCCAGTATGACCCGTCCAGTATAACCTGTCCAGGTTCACCTGTCCAATATGACCTGTCCAGGTTCACCTGTCCAGGTTCACCTGTCCAGTATGACCTGTCCAATATGACCTGTCCAGGTTGACCTGTCCAGTATGACCTGTCCAGTATGACCTGTCCAGTATGAACCGTCCAGTACAACCTGTCCAGGTTCACCTGTCCAATATGACCTGTCCAGGTTGACCTGTCCTGGTTGACCTGTCCTGGTTGACCTGTCCTGGTTGACCTCTCCTGGTTGACCTGTCCTGGTTGACCTGTCCTGGTGACCCCTGCCTCTCGCCCGTTGGCAGCAGGCGGTTGGCTCCAGCTGCCCTCTTGACCCCGATGTTTAACGGTGGAAGAAATGGACAGATGGACGCCATGTTAGGGTTTTTCTCTGATGATCAAACCTTCTGCACTTTCTTCCTCCTCATGTGTCTCCATCCATCTGTCCATCAAGTCTGAACAGCTTCGCTGTTGCTGCTGAGGAAAACATCCACCTCAGCATGATTCTGCCACCACCATGTGTTAGACTGTAGGCACAGTCTCCATGGAAACAACCAATAAAAATGTGACATAAAAGTATTTTCAAAGCAAACCCTGTAAAACACAATCATGTCACCACAATGGCCACTAGATGGCAGCGTTGGAGTCCCAATATAATCCATGTTTTGAGATTATTATGGATTAGGACAAATAAACTTGGTCAATAATCAGTTCAGTTAGATTTTAATGAATTATTTCATGTTTATAGTCACTATAGTCTGGTTTAAGGCTAAAGATGTAACATAGTTATTCAAATGAGAGCAAAAATCCTGTCATGTGTAAAAATGCCTTTCTGCTGCCTGTAGGATCAAAACCTCAGATGTTTCCCATCTTTATTAAATGAAATGTTTAATACATAGAGGTAACTTGTCTTGAAATTAAAATAAAAGACCATTATATCAAATATGGCAACTACAGCTGTGAAGTTTTAAATGATATTTTTCTCATTTTTTCTAAAAGTTACATTTTAAACATGTTAAAGCAGGAAATAATAATCTGAAGTTCAGTTACTGCAGGTTTTAAATTCAGAAATGCTACAATGAGCCATTCACTAAACAGAGTAAAAACTGAGAAAAATATTAAAAGATTTCAGAAAGGCACTTTTTTTGTCCTGAGGAGAAAGAGGGAACTAGTTATCCTTGCTGCTGTCTCTACACAGATCTTTAGTTTTTATTGAATTTTCTTCAGAATGAAAAATGATCACAACTTCACATCCAGTGGGTCGTATCATTATTTTCAGTATTTCTTGAGCGAAACGCAGAACAGAACAAAACCAACATGATGGTTCCTTCACTTTCGTTCCCTGAAACAGAAACAGAGACTGAGAAACAAGGAAACATCCACCTGATCCAAACACGACAGATAAATACTGAGTTCTGACGAAAATAATTTATATCAGGAACTTGGTGGATTTGTTGCTGCGGTTCTGATGGTGCAGCTGCCATAACCAGAACCAGGACCAGAACTGGAATCAGAACCTGAACCAGAACTAGAGAGAAACAGGAGACAGCAGGATGTCTTTCTATTTATGGTGAACAGAAAGTTTGAACAAAAACCAGTCAGAGCAGATTTTCTTTCCCAGAACTGAAAGCATTTCTGTTGGTGCAGGTCAACCATAAAGGCCAACATTTGTCATTGAGAGCCATTATGACTGTTGTACCAACAATATCTTTGTCATCAAGAGACTGAAACTCTCCATATTCTGTTCCAATTTAAAGCCTGATTGTTAAACTGGTGAAGAAGGAAAAGATATGGACGTTGTTAAAGGAAAGTAAAGGCACAGAGGAAACATCCATATTGTAGCTTCATATAATCTGGACTCAATGTGTATTATCTGATCAATGAATTTACAATGATTAACCCTAAATCAATGATCTACAGTCACAAGTTAATAATGGAATCATTCCTGTCCATGTGAATGTGATGCTCATGTGCTTTTCCTGTTGAACTGCAAACAGATAAAATAAAAGTGCAAATGTTAGTGATCCACTGCTGGAATCTGAGTTTTGATCTCTATAATAAAATAAATAAAATTAGCTATGCTGCTAATTTGACTCTGCTTGTATTTAATGCTTTGGACTCAGAACTGCAACCTGTGAAAGCAGGTTGGAGACTTAGCCTTTGGTTTCTGGAGATTCCAGCTTTATGACCTTTGCTCCGTCCGTCAATCCTTCCGTCCGTCTGTGGCGATGTCGGCTACCCACCCGACCCGTCTTGAAACACGGACCATGTCTACTCTGACTGACTTACATTTGTCAAGATAAACCAATTTAATAAATTCCGTTTAAAAACTTAATAAATTGAGTTGGATAAACTTAATTGAATTACTTGTTACCAAAAAATCAATTAAGTTAAGTTGGTTCAACTAATTTCTTTTTAGAGTGTACATGATATACATTATGACATCATATAAATATGTCTATTGAGGTAAATAAATGTATATATGAACAAAACAATCCCTTTCTTAAGTGTTTAATTTATAATGTTTATACTTTGAATTAAATCATCTTAAAGGGGATTAAGATGATTTAATCATAAGTGTTGCCTTGTTGATAAGGCAACACTTATAATTCCCTCTGTACAAAATACAGTAAAGATGAGGCTCTTAAATAAAATGAAAGGTGATTTTAAAGCACTTTTTAAACTTGCTTGATGAACTGATTTCTAATCATAAAAAGTGAATTTATCCTCCAGAGTTCAGGCGTTCAAACCTCTGTAAGTTCAGAATAGTATAGAGAAAAATCATCTTTACTTCTTCATGTAGCCAGTGAGAAACGACAGAAATAATCGTTAAGATTAATGAGCAAGATGTCTGCTGATTATGAGCAACACTGGAAAAAAGATTTTGAATCTGTGAAATCAACAAAAAAATTCAAGTTAGTATCTTTACAAATATTTATTTAGTAATGAGGTTAAACTTTTGTTCAAGATACAAGATTTTTTTTTCCAGAAGATCCATTTTCACATAGCATCTGTAAGTTTGTCCATCCAACAAAAAACATTCTTGTTGTCTTTTCTGTGTTTCACTGGATATTTTAAAACACCAAATATTACCCATAAGCCATCAGTTTTCTGACACCAGTAGACCAGCAGTGACTGGAAGTAAAAGCAATTTTGAGCTAGAAGTTACTTAAGGTGGCAGTTCAGTGTTGGTGCAGCTAAGCAAAATTGATCAAGTTATTTTAGGTTTGCAATACTTAAATCAAACAACATAACTTCAGTTTTTATGCATTTTATTCTTTAGGACAATATTTGCACTGTCCTCCCTGCAGCAGCAACTAATTAAACCACTTTTTTAATTGTCATGAAAATCAGATTTAAGATGTTTAAGGTGAAAGATTTCAGAGCTTCATCCATGTAGTCAGCTGATCAAGAATGAGGCTTTTAATGAGGTTTATATTCCTCATAGGAAGTCATTCAGTGACCTAAAAGAGGACAATGAGTCTCAACTTCATGACATTCTGGCCGTCAGAACCAGAACACCTTCAGCCAGAGACCCACAGAAAATCAATCAATAAACAAGTTTATTTTTAAAACACCCTTCATACTGATAACAGATCAATAAAGACATCATTTCTGTCTGTAGCCATTAGGATGTACAAAGCCCAAGTCTGAGTAACTTAAATCTAATTTTCTCTGCTCTCATTTATATATCATTTCCCTTTGGGGATCAATAAAGTGTGTCATATTCTATTCTAAATGACACATTGCCATTTATTATATTATAAACTAATATACATTTATATTTATACGCACAGTGGCACAGTTGGCAGCACTGCTGCCTTGCAGGTTCTGGGTTCGATTCCCGGCCCGGCTCTTTCATGTTCTCCCTGTGCATGAGTGAATTTTCTCCAGGTACTCCAGCTTCCGCCATCAGTCCAAAAACATGACTGTTAATTGGTTTCTCTAAATTCTCCCTTGGTGTGTGTGTGTGTGTGTGTGTGTGTGTGTGTGTGTGTTGTCTGTCTCTGTGTTGCCCTGCGACAGATCGGTGACCTGTCCAGGGTAAACCCCGCCTCTCGCCCGGAACGTAGCTGCAGAGGCAGCAGCTGTGAGACATTTCCTGTACAGACAATATGTTATGAAAATACAAAAAGAACTTAATAAGAAAAAAATGTAAGCAAATATGTGCAATTTAGTTCATTTTAAGTTTACAGAACTCAGCTAAGTCAATGCATTTGAGCAAGTTGGAATGACATAATAATACACATAGCTCATCTCCACTGTAAAACCTAATTAGTTCTTCCTGCTGTAAAAATACATGTAAACTTGTCAACTCTTCTTTTTGTATAAACAGAAAAACAAAATAATGCAATTTTAGTGAATGTAACTTGTTAACTTAATAACTCAGACTGTGATCTTATTTAAACAGCTATAATTTAGAGATGTGCTTTGTTGAAAAAGTGTTTTCTTTCTATTAGTTTCCCTGCTCATATATAATTATTATCAATTTAATGGAAGAAATAGGCTTTGGAAAAGTATTTTAACATCTTAAGATAGTAACTTCTTGAGGACATTGTTGTCCTCGTGGAAACTTGCCTGGTATGAAAGACGTTTTGGGAAAGTCAAAGAGATAAAAGTTGTGCAGTGGACGTCACAGAATCTTGATTCTTTTCTTCTATAGCAGCAGAGTTTGATTCTTTCAGACAGTCCTCAGATGTCAAGGAGTTCCTGCAACAGAAATCAAAATCATTTCAAATTAGAGCAATAATCTATGTTATTATTCTCTTGAACAAAATATAAAACAAAACTGGAAACGATGCAATAATTTTTATGCTTATTATAGTATAGTTATAATCATAGAGTGCAGAAACTATTTACATACATTTAGTCTATATTCTGTACTGACCCATGAGTTTCAGGCTTGTTTGGTGTCTTTGTGTTGGTTTTTTTGCAGCCTAAGAAAAGTTTGAAAACATTAAAAAAAAAATAAAAATCAGGAAATTGACATGAAGAAAATCACAAAAGTCATTTACCTTTTATTGTTAAAACTGCCACAACCACCACTGTGATCATTAATGCTAGTGGAACCCAATCACCGTTCTAGAGATCTTTGTTGAAATATCTGTGAAGGAAGAAGCAGAGTTTGTCAAGAGATGCAGGTAGGTGAGGAAAACATTTAACTATTTGTTATGTATTCAAGAATTACAGGGAAATATTTAACTTTAGCAATTTTATTAAGCATAAGTCCAAAATGGAGAAGTCTCTTTTTTTTAATTTAACTTGTTCTTACCAGGTTTGACCACACCTGTCTTTTGGTTCGTTTGAGTTTTAACGGTGCAGTAGTAGGTCAAATTAGGGTCGTGGTCCATCAGAGAGCTGCTGATGTCATAAAGCTTCTGAGCGCCGGTGCAGCTGTACGTCTGATCATAATGACTGTCAGAGACCAACAGAGAGCTGCTGATGTTGTAAAGCTGATCTTCAGTCTGATTGATTGTGGTTGTGTTATGAAGATCCAGTTCAGATGGAGGCTCAGTGGACCAGGTGAGTTCAGGTTGAGGGTAGATCCCCTCTGAGCTGCAGATGATCCCGTTTTCTTTCGGCTCTTAATAACTTCTGTTATTAAAGCTGCAAAGCAAGCAAATAACACATCAAGAACAGTAAAGAAATGACATTAATTTAAAATGACCACAGTAAAGCAGGTCTACCTTCAACCTTTAGTTGAATGAATATTTTCTTGCTTCCTCTCTCTGTGCTGCTGTAGCAGAATCTTCCTTCATCCTGGATCTTCACTCCTGTCAGTTTTAAGGAACCGTTTCCTCTGGAGATCCGATCATGAAACAGAGACGTCCGACCTTTGAACTGCTGGTCCTGGCGACCCAACTGGTCCTGACCATCATAGTAGGAATGGACATTATGTCCTGATGTTATGTAATTCCAGTGGATGACAGTATCAGAACTGGGATCAACATTACAAGGTAAAAATGCCGCTCTGTCTGAAAACACAGGTCACTGTGGGATCTGAGGAAGAAACAGAATGAAACCAGATATTTATACATGTTTATACAAATGTTGTACATTTGCATTCAAAACAAGGAAATGTGAAAGACATTTAAATATGTTAACATGGCTATATGAGCTGTTCCAGGTTTTGGTTTCTCTTTCACTGCAGACAGAACAAAGCTGTTCTTTCATTTTAACGCTGAGACATTATCAGCACAAAAACAAAGAACTGTTCGTCCTTCACAGGTTTTAAAACGTCTTTCTGTTCTTGAAGTGGTTTGGAAATTCTTGCAGATTTTATCTGATGCTTGTTCTTGTTTAATTTCTCACATAACTCTTGTAAATGATGTATTTACCCTTAATGTTTTACCTTTAATGTTTTACCTTTAATGTTTTACCTTTAATGTTTTACCCTTAATGTTTTACCTTTAATGTTTTACCCTTAATGTTTTTGGATGATCTTGGAGACACTAGAACTGCCAACAGAAACAACTGAAGAGTGAAGCTGCATTCACAACCTTTAGAATAATTTTAGTTTTAATAAAACTCAGGCATCATTTACACATTTTATTCTGTAAACTATGAAAAGCTAATCAATTTCTAACTTTTCAAATAAACACTTTAGTAAATAAAACTCAAACTCCCCCCAATAAATTATTATATTTAACATCAGAACAAGAGAGCAAAGTCAAATTGTTTGTGTAAATAAACTTAACTAAATAATTATTACACACCTCAAACCTTAAATATAATATTTTTATGTTCTATGTTTGCTATTAAAAACCTAAAACTGTTGTTGAGGAAACGATCAAATCAAACTGAGAATGCAGGAAATATTTGACTTACCTTCGTTTGTACAAATTAATGTTTGGATCAGAAAAAACCAGAAAGATCAAAATCTCAACCATAACGCAGGTGATTACAAAAACAATATACCAAAAATGATCCTGCTTAAGTCAAGAGTCGCATATTTTCTGTTTCACTCTTTCCACTGCTGAACACCAACCAGCCTGGCTGGTTTATAAGTGGGAGAGGTAAACTCCTTTCTGGTACCTGGGCGGTTCTGTGATGCGGTTCTGTGCAGCCCAGGTTTCCCCACGGCCAATCAGCTGATCACTTTCATTGATCCTCTCTGTACAGCTGACCCTCTGAGTTCACCATGTTTCATTTCCTCACAGCAGTTTCATGTTTTTCCTCTTGCTGACAAATGAAGTTCATGAAGAAATGAAGTTTATTGTTTTGTTCACAGGTTCATTTGGCTTTGTTTGTTCCTCACTAGTGACACCTGCTGTTCAAACTGAAACTGACAGCCTTGTACTTCAGTAAATAATAGAGCACAGTAATGTATATTGTAATATTATCATAATATTTCAAAGATAATTAAATATGCACTTTTTATTATTTGTTATCTGTTGTTATGAAAGAAGTTTGTTATTTTTCTGTATCATATTTATATTTGTTGTACATTAAGAAACTGCAGATGGAAACTGACTTCATGGATAACTGGCACATTATGTGAAGTGAACTGAATATTTTCAATTTCAGAATAATTACATGCTAAACGATGTGCTGACAGTGCAGCATTGGAAAAGCTACAAGCTTCTTAAAGAGACAGAGACCAAAATCAGGTGATGCTATGATGCAGATTAAATTGTCTTTGAGCTGTTGGTGTTTCTGTCACCTCACTTAATAAAGTCTCTCATTATTACACTGGACAAGTTATCACTTCATTTTATATGTTGGTTTTCAAAATAAAAACGAGATGAAGCTGTGGGTTGATGCAGGTAGTTTAGTCACTAGTAGCAACTGAGGAGAGACTGATGAAAGCTATATATTAGTCAGTTAGCAGAAATTATTTAAAGGAGTCAAAGGTCATTGGATCTTTGCAGTCCTATCTACTTTTGTTTTTTTTAATTAAGGAATATTTTCCATTTAAGAAAATATAAATTTATCCATTAATCTATTTGCAGTCATGAACTGGGGCCACAAAATTATTCCAGGGACTGAAAAAGTTTGGACCCCTGGTATAAATATTTCACAGTTATGAAGAAAGTAAATACTTTTTTTTTCTTTTTGTCAAGTGTGAAGTTTGACATGTCACAAAAAATAGTAACAAAAGCATCACAGAAATTATTTGCAGCAGCTTAAATTGAGTTTTATTCATCAGTTTGCAAAAAAATGACAGTTTTTGGATTTACATAGAAAAGTTTTATTGTTGGTCTTAAAGAGATGAATAATAAAATACTGAACTGAAACACAAGAAAAAATAGATAATTAATTATTGTGCAGACAACAATTTAAAAGAAATCAAAAAAGTATGAATAAATTGATCACTGAAATTCTGCATTTATACAAGAATCAGAAAGAAAACAATTTATTTTACAGAAATTAAAAAATGTTTTCATCTCATCAAAGCAGCAAAAATGAATTTAGTGGCACAAAATACTGAAACCATATAATTAACAAAAAAAACCCCAAAAACATTCCTGAAGCTTCCGGATCAGAATAAAGGGACAAACGCTTGTTTTGGTTTTATTATGTTTAATAAAATAAAAGTTCATTCACCTGGAATCATATATAATTTAACAGTAAAACATTGTTTTAATTTTTTATTGAAATACTATTTTATGTGGAAAAAATATATCTTACAATTTATACTTCCAGCTTATTTTAAAGAAGCTTTGACAAGAAATGAAATATTTAGGCAAAAATGAAAACTGGTTTAAATTAAGAGAAAAACTAAATCGACCAGCAGATTAAGAAAATTATTTTGACACATTAATTACGTCACATACAAAAGATTTTTCACTTTTAGGTGATTCTTTTGAGAAAGAAATTTGTTCAGCTTGTAAAAAGTAAAGTTGAGCTGAATAAAGATTTTCAAGGAAATAATAATAAAATAATTTTTCCTGAAAAATTTTCTATTTCTGAGATTCATCTTAAGATTTTTCAGATTCTTCCAAATCCCTGATTTTTTCTTTTTCCTTTTTTATAATTTGACATCAAATATTTAAAGTAAAAAAAGTCCACCATCCTGCTGGTCTGGACTGGGACACTGGGAACCTGAACTGGTTTGTCCTGAAGTTCCTCTGATTCTCCTGCAGCGCAAAGAAAAGAAAGAGTTAAAAAAAATAACAATTATTTAAAAGCTAAATGTTAGCCTGATAAATGAAGCTACTATTAATGCACTTTTATATGAGCAGTAATTATTTTGCAAGTCAGTGTTTATAAACCATGAATCAGCATTTTACTAGACAGGAAATGAGCTCATAACTTAATGATTAATATCTGAGTTTGAGTTCAGACATAGAAACCATTCAGTGTTTTTAACAAAATGAAGTTTTAAAATGTAAACAGCTGCAGGATCTCCATTAAATAATTAATCCTCCTGCTGCTCATAATTTATCACTTTATGATGATAAAAATGTCAATAAGTTGCATTTTACTTGAAAAGGAATCGACTCACCATTAGTTTGATTTATTCTTCCAACGGCGACTCATAATTTCTAGAAAACAGGAAAAATGTTCTTAGATAATGACATTAACAAAATGTTTGACTTTATTCCTGTATTGCTGAGTGCAGCTAATATTTCATTAGAATACAGATTATTTTCAGTAATTTTCTTTCTTTCTATGTCAGAAATGTTGCAGCAGATGTTTTATTAATGCGGCTGAAAATGTTTTAGGAAATTCTGCTGACATCATCAAGAAGCTGCAGCTTCATCTCTGCTGAAAACAATGAAATTATATTCAGATGAATTTAATTTCCCTCCAGTATAAACAGACGACTGAATCATAACCTGATGTCTTTATTTAATCTCACAGGAGGAAAATATTAATACTGTCAAATAAATATTTACACAAAGAACTCTTTATTAATCTGTTACCATTATGTTGTTTACATTGTCTCACATTGTCCAATATCATTCAGCATAATTAATTAAAACGTGAATATTATTTTACCTTCTATCACTGTGCAGATTACAGGTGATAATCCAATCACAGCCATCAGGATTATCTCCATAATCTGCCAGATCTGCTCAGCAAACGGAGGATTTCCTGAAAAATCAACCAACTTTATTATTATTATTATTATTATTATTATTATTATTAGTAGTAGTAGTAGTAGTTGTAGTAGTAGTAGTAATAATAATAATAATAATAATAATAATAAAATTGCCTCTAAATAAAAAGCCAGCAGAATCGTTTGCTGATCATTTTATGTTGAGGTTCATCTGGATCAGACTGATGGATGAGACATTTAGAACTGAACAGAACCATCTGGTTCTGGTTCTGGTTCTTACTGAGTTTATGAAGTGTTGCTCTCCTCTGGTTGCTCCTGGTTCTGATGGTGCAGCTGTAGATCCGATCAGAACCGTCTGGATCAATCAGAGAGCTGCTGATGTCATAAAGCTTCTCCTCAGTCTGATGGACTGTGGTTCTGCTCTGCAGAGCCGTGTTGGATGGAGGCTCAGTGGACCAGGTGAGTTCAGGTTGAGGGTAGATCCCCTCTGAGCTGCAGGTGGTTCTGTTTCCATCCTGTTGGATTCTGATGTCAGAACCTGGAGCTGCAGCAGAACACCGATCTCTTCAGAACATCCAAAATATCAACATAATAATTAAATTGTTTTAAATCCCACCTTCTACTCTCAGGTGAATAAAAAACAGTTTATTTCCACTGGTTTTGCTGGTGTTGCACCTGTAGGTTCCCTCGTCCTGAACTTTGACCCCTCTCAGCAGCAGGGAGGCGTTTCCTCTGGAGATCTGATCCAGGAACAGAGACGTTCTGCCTCTGAAGTTCTGGTTCTGGTGGCCCAGTTGGTCCTGATTGTCATAGTAACAGTGGACGGCGTCGTCTCCGGGGGTCAGGCGGCTCCAGGTGATGATGACATCAGAGCCGCCGCCGCTGGAGCCGCCGCCGCTGGAGCCGCCGCCGCTGTTTGCTCATCTGGAAAAATGTGGCTGTTAAATAATAAATCTGAGCTCATTGTTGATAAACACCAATTCTTTAGTTTTATGAATTGTTTGTTAGTTTGCAGTTTGGTTTATAATCAGATATAATTATTGACGGATTGATTATCTGTTTAATTATTATTTGCTATAACTTGGATCTATCCTTCTGTCCTTTAATCATTTATTTTCTAAATACATGTTTGTTGTTTTGCTCTTCAGATTTTAGAAAAACAAAAGAGAAACTAACCTGTAAGTCAAAGTGAAACGACTGAACAGCTGCTGGTTGATATCATGTTTTTATTTCCTTTACATGACAAAAATAAATTCACAGATTTTCCACTCTGTATGTTCAGTGTTTTGTTTTTTTTATAAAAATGATTAGAAACCAGTAGATTATTTTTTATCATGGCTTTCTCATCAGAAAACTGACAGTTTGAAGATAAATATTGTTTATAAACATTAAACTGAAAAATGTCTGAAATTCATAATTTGTCTGAAAACTTAAAATGTCAGATGAGTTGAAGTTTCCAGACTGAAGCTGCAGTTTGAAAAAACATGACGATGTTTCCTCACCTGCTTTTGAACAGATCCACTGGCCGCTCAGAACCAGCAGAACCAGGAAGCTCCTGATGCTGCCCATGGCCCAACTGGGCAGCTACTGGTCCCAGCTACTGGTCCCTACTGGTCCCTGCTACTGGTCCCTGCTACTGGTCCCTGCTACTGGTCCCTACTGGTCCCTGCTACTGGTCCCTGCTACTGGTCCCTGCTACTGGTCCCTACTGGTCCCTGCTACTGGTCCCTGCTACTGGTCCCTGCTACTGGTCCCAGCTACTGGTCCCTACTGGTCCCTGCTACTGGTCCCTACTGGTCCCTGCTACTGGTCCCTACTGGTCCCTGCTACTGGTCCCTGCTACTGGTCCCTGCTACTGGTCCCTGCTACTGGTCCCTGCTACTGGTCCCAGCTACTGGTCCCAGCTACTGGTCCCTGCTACTGGTCCCTACTGGTCCCTACTGGTCCCAGCTACTGGTCCCTACTGGTCCCTGCTACTGGTCCTGCTACTGGTCCCTACTGGTCCCTACTGGTCCCAGCTACTGGTCCCTGCTACTGGTCCCAGCTACTGGTCCCTGCTACTGGTCCCTGCTACTGGTCCCAGCTACTGGTCCCAGCTACTGGTCCCTGCTACTGGTCCCTGCTACTGGTCCCTACTGGTCCCAGCTACTGGTCCCTACTGGTCCCTGCTACTGGTCCCTGCTACTGGTCCCTGCTACTGGTCCCTACTGGTCCCAGCTACTGGTCCCTACTGGTCCCTGCTACTGGTCCCTACTGGTCCCTGCTGGTCCCTACTGGTCCCTACTGGTCCCAGCTACTGGTCCCTACTGGTCCCTGCTACTGGTCCCTGCTACTGGTCCCTACTGGTCCCAGCTACTGGTCCCTACTGGTCCCTGCTACTGGTCCCTGCTACTGGTCCCTGCTACTGGTCCCTACTGGTCCCTGCTACTGGTCCCTACTGGTCCCAGCTACTGGTCCCTACTGGTCCCAGCTACTGGTCCCTACTGGTCCCTGCTACTGGTCCCTACTGGTCCCTGCTACTGGTCCCTACTGGTCCCTGCTACTGGTCCCTACTGGTCCCTGCTGGTCCCTGCTACTGGTCCCTGCTACTGGTCCCTACTGGTCCCTGCTACTGGTCCCTACTGGTCCCTGCTGGTCCCTGCTACTGGTCCCTACTGGTCCCAGCTACTGGTCCCTACTGGTCCCTGCTACTGGTCCCTGCTACTGGTCCCTGCTACTGGTCCCTACTGGTCCCAGCTACTGGTCCCTACTGGTCCCTGCTACTGGTCCCAGCTACTGGTCCCTACTGGTCCCTGCTACTGGTCCCTGCTACTGGTCCCTACTGGTCCCAGTTCATGCTGCCTACCTGCCTGCCTGCCTTCCACCAACCTGCTGGGATTATGACTTCATGGAAACGGATCAGATTAGAGAAACTGATCCTCCCACCCTGGTTATTAGTTTCACTTTTTATTTGACTGCAGCTCAGAGTTACTGTAATTATCACCATCACTTTTTCTGAGTCTGTTTTTAGAAAACAGACTCAGAATTTAATACAAGAAAAATAAAATCTATTCATCACAATAAATTACTTCAGGTTTTTATCTTTGATCCATTTTGGATCTGCAGTGAAAGGTTTTTCACGATGAACCAGGAAGTTCATGAGGTTTTTTCTGGTTGTTTCTGAATTTTTAACATTTAATGTTAAAAACCTAAAATACATAAATTCAGAAGAAATAAGTGCAACAGCATAAAGTGCCTCATCTTTACATCAGTTCAACGATTTTACAGCAAATTATAAACATAATTCTGCTGGTTCTGATAGCAGCAGGTCAGAAAGTTCATTTAGGCCTCAGAGTTCTGGTTCAGATGGACCACTCTGGTCCTGGTTCTGGTTCTGGTTCTGGTCCTGGTTCTGGTTCTGGTTCTGGTTCTGGTGGGTGTGTCCTTCTGGCTCAGACCTTCGGGTCCATGATCCCAGGGAGGTCAGCTCGTTTTCAGCTCCACCCAGGTGAAGTGAAGCCGTTTGGTTTTCCTGTGGGTGGAGACTCTGAGTTTCCTCCAGGATCCTGAGAGGAGAAACAAGAACCTTCAGTCCAGAACCAAAGTACTGGGAAACACACACAGTTCCCAGTGCAGCTGGTTTACCGCTGGCTGCTGATTGGTCGGTTCTCTGGTTCTTCTTCTATGGAAATATTCTGCTGCTGGGACGGTTTGGACTTCCTGGACTGAAGGGAAACAGAAACATCATCAGAACCAGCTTTACTTTGTTCAGACAAATGAATAATTTAACTTCTAAAAGACTTTATTTGCTCTCAAGAGACATTTAAACATATAAATATTGTTTATAATGATGTATTTATTCACTTCACGTCCAGCTTACCTTGATACATTTTTCCACAAAGAACGGAACCACCATCGTTGAAATGGACACCAAAATGACTCCAGCTACGATCCCGGCGCCCTGAACCCGACCTGAACACACAGCAGGTTCCCGTCGACACGTCTGGGTTTCATTTCAGCTTTTCAAGCACTTTAAAAGAATCACCTGCTGTTCCCGGGTTCTCCAGCCTGCTGGTCCGGCGGTTCCTGCGGGTTCCCACGGTGCAGACGTAGGTCAGGTCCGTGTCGTTGTCCGGAACATGCAGGAAGCTGCTGATGTTGAACAGCTGCTGCTCGGTCCGCTGCAGCAGAGTCGAGCTCTGCAGGACCAATTCGGACGGCGGCTCGGTGGACCAGGTGAGGTCCGGTTCTGGGTAGATCCCGTCCGAGCTGCAGATGATCCGGTTCCCTGCTTGTTGGACGTTGACCGTTTTCACCGGAGCTGCAGAAACATTTTGTTCCAAAAACACCAAAGAATGTTTTTATTTTCTACAGCAAAAATTTCAGAAAAACTAATTTAGTACAGCGAGATGTGGGAGTTTGTTTTATGTCAATAAAAGAGTGAAAATCAGTTTCCACTGGTGGATTATTCCACTTATAAAGAGACATTTTCTCCATGTTACAAGTGAAATAATCTGCCAGCTCTAACCAGGACTTTAATCTCAATCTGAAGGAATTATTGACTTTAATCAAACTCATGTTACTGAAAAGTCACGTTTATTCCAAGTTTTTAGACCAGATGAAGATCTGATGATGATCTTCAGATGAAGATCTGAGACGATCTTCAGATGAAGATCTGAGACGATCTTCAGATGAAGATCTGAGACGATCTTCAGATGAAGATCTGAGACGATCTTCAGATGAAGATCTGGGACGATCTTCAGATGAAGATCTGAGACGATCTTCAGATGAAGATCTGAGACGATCTTCGTCTGGTTCTTATGTTTCCATGTAGATGCTGAAATCCTCCCACCGTCCACAGACACTCTGATGAACTGCAGCCTGGTTCCTGCTGAGCTGCTGCAGTTGCACACATATCGGCCCTGATCCTGGACCTTCACTGCGCTCAGCAGCAGAGACGCGTTTCCTGAGGCGTTTCCTGAGGCGTTTCCTGAGGCGTTTCCTGAGGCGACCCAGTCTGCAAACAGAGACGTCCGACCTCTGAAGTTCTGGTTCTGGTGCTGGACTTGGTCTCTGCCGTCATAGTAAGAATGAACGACGGATTCTGCTGCTGCCAGCTGAGTCCAGTGGACCGCCAGAGCGTCGGCCGGCTGGAAGCTGCATGGCAGGATGCAAACCTCACTGAACACACAGGAGACGCTTCTGTCTGAACAGAGGCAGAAAACATTTACAGTAACATGTTCATCCCTGGAAATGCATTTTATATGTCAATGAAATCCTGAACTTCCTGCTTTTCTAGTTTTATACAGAAAAATGTACAACCAGTATCTGAAAGTAAAAAGAAAAAGTGATTTATCACTGCAAGAATATAAAATCGTAACAAATATTTTGGTCGTTTTGAGTGCAAACAACTTATTGAAACAAAACAAAACTAACAAAAAACCTTTTTTAAAAGTCAATAGATTCTTAATATTGATGAAAAACTATTAGTTCCTCTTGTAACAAAACATTTTTACAAAGTTAGTAGTGAAATATTTTTTTTATAAAAATCAATGTTAAAGAATTACTGACATAAAACAAGTTACTGTCAGTTAATTTTGTCTTGTTCAAGATATTTGTATCGGGAACTAAACAGCCTGACATTTTGGTCAGATTTTATGTTTTCAGTTTTTTCCTCCCAGGCAGAACAGCAATGGCAAATGTAATTCAATAATTAAACACTAGATGGCAGCACCTCGTCTGTTTTCATACCCGGTTTATTTCCTTTTGCAGGTTTTGTTTTGTTTGTTTGTTTGTTTTAACATTCCTGCTGTTTCCACTTTGACAATTTTATAAGAAAATAAAAATAACATTCCTGTAATAATCCTCAAATTGATTCTTTTATTATTTATTTGTTTCTCAACAACCAGCTGCTGTTTGGGCCCAGTTTGACATAATCCATATTAATCTGGGTTTTTTATCAAAGCACTGTGATCATTTTAATTCCTTTGTGTTTGGGATTTTGAAGGAATATTTTCAGATTGGTTCAGTTTGTTGGTTCAGTTTGTAACAGTAGAAATTTTTAATTTATGTTAAATAACACCAAGCATGCATATTATTCAGGTTTAACTTGTGATACATTTCAATTTTATTTAAAAATAATTGTCTTAGACGTTACGACGAGTCTCACAGTCAGAGGTAATGATTATAATATCAGTAAAATTATTTGAGCTGCTCTGTTTCCTGCTTTCTGTCTGTTTCCTGCTCTGCTTTGAATCCAAAATCCCAATAAAACCAGGTGACACTGGATTAAAGTTAATCTGAATAATCTGTAAATTTTTCTCACCTCCTTTACAGAAAGTCCAGAAAAACGACACAACGCCCCAAAACACGACACCCTTCAGCTCCGTCATCGTCCGGCCGGATATCAGCCGACGCTGAGCTGATGGCGAAGGAAAGGCGTGACGAGTCTGAAAACATCTCACCAAACTGGAACCAGGAACCGGCTGACATGTTGTTGTTCAGAAACAAACAAGAGAAAAAAAACTGTTAGCAGCTTCAGCCTCTGCAGCAGCAGGAAGAACATTTGATCCAAATCAGGAAGGCTGGTTTAAAACTGTCTAAAGAAACGATTCCAGCTTTATGCTTTGAATGGAAGCAGCAGGACTGATCTGTTTCTGTTGCTCACTGAATCAAGACTTAATGTGTATTTATGGAAATATGAGAAAAGCCAAAATAATCATAATCAGTTCAAACATTAAATGTTGAACTGAATGCAGTTCTGAGATCCATGATGTTCATGAAAGTCCAACCTTCAGTTTCTTTGTCAGATTTTTGTCATTTTTTTATATTTGCCCAACATTTCACTCAAATGTTGCAGCTTGTTGTTCGTGGGGGCAAAGGTCAACCACTCTAATCGGTGTGAACTCTGACCTGCATATTCTGAAATGTTTTGCTTTTTCAACACGTTGGATTCACACCTTCCTGTAAAAAACTCACTTCTGACACCTCAGTGAGCCGAGCGTCAATATTTGGGCCTTCGGGTCATGACCTCCTGACCTGTGGGTCAAAGGCTCCGCCCACCTCTGTCACTTTTCATAAAATACAATAGATTACAACTTCTGTAGAAAATTATCTCTAATTTTTCTGTAATTGAGGAAACAGAAATATTTTTTTCTGAATTTAATGGACCTAAAACTGAGCAGGTTTAGTCTGATTTAAGGTCAGGCAGTGAGTGACGATCCACAAAGTTTGATCAGTCGTCTGGATGTGTGAATGTAGGGTGAGTCAGTTTAGAGTCACGTTAGACTGACTCTAGCAGCTGTGGGTATTTTTAGAGGTCAGCTGATATCTGACGGCTGTGTGAGGCTGAGTGTCCAGATCTCCTGGGTTCCTCCAGAGACGCAACAACTCAGTGACATGTTTTCTTTTTCTTTCCTTCATCTTTTCTTTTTCTTTCTTTCATCTTTTCTTTTTTCTTTTCTTCATCTTTTCTTTTTCTTTCCTTCATCTTTTCTTTTTCTTTCTTTCATCTTTTCTTTTTCTTTCCTTCATCTTTTCTTTTTCTTTCCTTCATCTTTTCTTTTTCTTTCCTTCATCTTTTCTTTTCTGCAGATGAATCTGATCAGCAGCATATCAACAGATGTAAAACTTTACTTTTAAACTAGAACTTATCAGTTTTCAAACACATTAAAAACTTCTGGAAAGTTCTGGATTAACTGATTTAACTTGACAATGAGAATATTACTGAGGCGTGACCTTTGACCTCTCCAGGCAGCAGTGTTTTTGGTTGCTCCAGATCTTTGCAGAGTCCATAAAGCTGGAATTTTATGAAGATTTTAAATAGTGTTTTAAGGTGTGGTTATTATTAATATAAGGTGATTATATAATTAAAATTGAAATGTAATATGTGCAAAAATATACTGAAGTGAAACATTTCCATGTCTGTATTTATTTAAACCACAGAGTTAAAGCAAAAGACCATGTCTTGCCCCTTTAAGAGCAGGTTATAGCTGCTCTTAAAGGGGCAGTGTTACATATTTTACAGGTGATTTTTATAGCACAACCAAGTAACTTTGGGTAAAACAAGCTGCAGCTTTTCATTATTTATTGTTTAAAACCTTCAGCTTCCAGATAAAATAAATAAATTGCCATGTGATGCGGAAGATCATTTAAAACTCTATAATTAAAGCAACATCATGCAAGTAAACCCCAAATTATTTAGGATTGAGATAATCTTAATCCTAATCTTTGATCCACCTGTTCACCTTGATGGTCGGACCCTTAAAGTTCTGGTGCGGTCCAGCTGGAGTCCGGAGCTGAATCCATAGAGATTAGGGTCATGATCAGAGGCTCGTCGGAAATATTAATAATATTTAAAAAGCAACTAAATCAAATATCTGCAGAAGGAAAACAGAATTAAACTTTAAAGCTGAAACTTTTAGCAATTCAGAGATTTAAAGTAAACAGAAAAACTCAAAGTGTATAAAGACATAAAATAATAAAACATACAGAGACAAAAACATTTAACAGTCAGTCAAATTATCTTCATTATCAGTTTTTCTGTAAAACATGAAATTATTGCACGTTTCTGGTTAAGTAGTAAATATTGCATCACAGCTGCTGAACTGCTGTAGATATTTTCATCCTTTCATATCAGACGGATCCGTTTTTAACTTCACAAAGAGCTAATCTGACCAATTATGTCGATTTACAAAGAGCAACTGCAGCTTTTAAACTGATATCTTTATACATTCTTGGATTTTGTTCTCCCAGTGTAAAGACAGAAAATAATGTTTATTCTTCATCATGTTTTTAAAAATGAGGTAGATAACTTAACACAATCCTTCATTATTTACAGTGCAAAAAGTGATTTAAACATACAGTTAGGGCCAGAAATATTTGGACAGTAACACAATATTTGTGAGTTGGGCTCTGCATGCCACCGCATTGGATTTGAAATGAAACCTCTACAACAGAATTCAAGTGCAGATTGTAACGTTTAATTTAAAGGGTTGAACAAAAATATGTGATAGAAAATGTAGGAATTGTACACATTTGTTTACAAACACTCCACATTTTAGGAGCTCAAAAGTAATTGGACATATAAACATAACCCAAACAAAAAAGTTTTTTCTCAATATTTTGTTGCAAATCCTTTGGAGGCAATCACTGCCTTAAGTCTGGAACCCATGGACATCACCAAACGCTGGGTTTCCTCCTTCTTAATGCTTTGCCAGGCCTTTACAGCCGCAGCCTTCAGGTCTTGCTTGTTAGTGGGTCTTTCCGTCTGAAGTCTGGATTTGAGCAAGTGAAATGCATGCTCAATTGGGTTAAGATCTGGTGATTGACTTGGCCATTGCAGAATATTCCACCTTTTTGCTCTCGTGAACTCCTGGGTAGCTTTGGCTGTATGCTTGGGGTCATTATCCATCTGTACTGTGAAGCGCCGTCCGATCAACTTTGCAGCATTTGGCTGAATCTGGGCTGACAGTATATCCCGGTACACTTCAGAATTCATCCGGCTACTCTTGTCTGCTGTTATGTCATCAATAAACACAAGTGACCCAGTGCCATTGAAAGCCATGCATGCCCATGCCGTCACGTTGCCTCCACCATGTTTTACAGAGGATGTGGTGTGCCTTGGATCATGTGCCGTTCCCTTTCTTCTCCAAACTTTTTTTTTCCCATCATTCTGGTACAGGTTGATCTTTGTCTCATCTGTCCATAGAATACTTTTCCAGAACTGGGCTGGCTTCTTGAGGTGTTTTTGGGCAAATTTAACTCTGGCCTGTCTATTTTTGGAATTGATGAATGGTTTGCATCTACATGTGAACCCTTTGTATTTGCTTTCATGGAGTCTTCTCTTTACTGTTGACTTAGAGACAGATACACCTACTTCCCTGAGAGTGTTCTGGACCTCAGTTGATGTTGTGAACTGGTCCTTCTTCACCAAAGAAAGTATGCGGCGATCATCCACCACTGTTGTCTTCCGTGGACGCCCAGGCCTTTTTGAGTTCCCAAGCTCACCAGTCAATTCCTTTTTCCTCAGAATGTACCAGACTGTTGATTTTGCTACTCCAAGCATGTCTGCTATCTCTCTGATGGATTTTTTCCTTTTTTTCAGCCTCAGGATGTTCTGCTTCACCTCAATTGAGAGCTCCTTTGACGGCATGTTGTCTGGTCACAGCAACAGCTTCCAAATGCAAAACCACACACCTGGAAACAACCCCAGACCTTTTAACTACTTACTTGATTACAGGTTAACGAGGGAAAGGCCTTTTGAGTTACTTGCAGCCTTTGGAGTCCATTGTCCAATTACTTTTGGTCCCTTGAAAAGAGGAGGCTCTGCATTACAGAGCTATGATTCCTAAACCCTTTCTCCGATTTGGATGTGGAAACTCTCATATTGCAGCTGGGAGTGTGCACTTTCAGCCCATACTATATATAAATTCTATTTCTGAACATATTTTTGTCAACAGCTAAAATAACAAAACCTGTGTCACTGTCCAAATATTTCTGGCCCTAACTGTATTAAATCCAGTCACAGCACCACAGAGCTTCGTCTCAGAGTCTCTTCCAGGTTCTGCCAGCCTGTCATGTTCTGCATCGGCAGCCAGAGTCCAAAGAAAAACTTCACAAGACCTTCAGTTGCAGTTTGTCTTTTAAAAACATTATTGCTGCCTTGACGTCTGATACTGTGGAGGTGAGATTGTTCAATGTTTCTCAATATGAGGCCAGAAAAATCATTCTGGATCGACTCTGAGTCCAAACCAGAAGAACCGGTCCTGTTCTCTCAGAGACTCGTCACGGATCCGGGCTCCGGTCTTTGTCATCATGTTGGGAAGCAGGGAGGTATTTCTTAAAGCAAAGCTTCTGGAAGCAAAACAAAATTCCTCAGTTAGTCTTTATGAACTTTTTGGAGAAAACATTTAACCCTCTCAGGCTCAAATTACTTGAAAAGACTGTTTAAGTTGTTGCAAATCTGCAACCCCTGACTGGAGAACAGTGAATAATAAATGACTTTAATATCTGCATCAAAGTCTGGTTAAATGCTAAGTCAGAACAAACGAGTTAACATGTAATTTAATCTATTTTATGTCATAAATAAGAAACATAAACAATAATAGATACAGAAAATATGACAAATAATCCTACCTTATTTTTCCAGGCATAAATAGCTGCTCCAATAATTGATATGATGATTACTGCAATCACTGCTCCAACTATGACTGAAGTGTTTCCATCTACAATAGAGAAGAAAAACATGACAGAGAGAAACATTTGCAAATTTTACAATCATTTTTCATCATACAGAGACTTTTTATGTCACATGGGGTTTAACTGGTTAAATAAAGCAAATAATAAATAATAAAAGGAACCAAATGATGTTTTCTGGTCTCTGAACAAACCACAGAAAACGGATTTAAAATCTTTTCTTCTTGTTATTTCTCATGATAAACCAGAGATGAGGATCAGTAATCTGGATGTTTCTGGATCTTACCTTCTACTAAATGCAGCGCTGTGGTTGCTGTGGCCATTTCCAGGGCGTTTCTGGACTCACAGGTGTAAGTTCCCTCATGTTTGGGCAGGAGGTCCGTCAGTGTGAGGGCTCCTTGTGGTGAAACCTGCTTCACGTGCCTCTGCCAGTCCGCTGAAGCCTGAAAAGCTTTGCCGCGGCTCCATGTCACAATCACATCGTCCTGGTTGAATCTCCAGACGACCCGATCCGGATCGGCGTCCAGACCTCGACACTCAACTGTTGACTCTGAGGCTAAAACGTTTCTTTGAGCTGAAAGTAAATGAAGACAAGATTGAACAACTCGAGGCGTAAACTGAGCAGCAACATGAACAGCAGAGGGGAACGTTCCCACCCACCCTCCTGCATCACAGTGGCTTTCTTCTTCTGGCCTGTCGCTGTGATGCTGATGCTGCAGGTCGCAGCATCTTGATGGGCGTTCAGGTCATAGGGTATCGAGCTGCTGATGTCGTAAAGCTGAGACTCGGTTCTGGATATTCTGGGTTTTTCCGGTGGGTTGTACTCGGAGCCGATGGTCCAGGTGAGTTTGGGTTCAGGGTAGATCCCGTCTGAACGGCAGAGGAGATGATTCTCCAACTTCCTGATGGTGACTTCCTGAATCGGAGCTGAAACCAAACATTTAAACCTGAGTAAAACGTTCCAGGTCTATTCATAGAAACATGAACCTGTGATGTGATGCAGCTTCAGATATTATTTAGTTTCTATTGGATATTGATATCAACATATTCAGTTCTTGTATTTAATGGAGTTGAACTCAAATTTTCTGTGTTCTGGTTTGATGATTTCATCATGGCTCCTTTTCCAGTCTTTAGTTCCTGGTTTGTAAATAAATGTTTTCCAGTCTGTATGATTCCTCGTGGCTCTCAGGATGTTTCCAGTCATGTTTTCCAGTCAGAGGAAATAAATAGTTTGGCGTCTGGAAGGAAAAATCTAATTTAGACCAAACTTGGTTCCCAGGGGAACCAATTAAGAGACAGTTTGAGTTGCATCCAATATACTTTTCTGTGGTTTATATTGATTTACTGACAGTTTATGACTTATTTTGATGTTTTCTATTGTCTGGAGATTATTTATAATTATTTACCCAGAAACTAAACAAATTGACAAAAAAAGACATAACTACAGTTTTTATTTTTTATCTTTAATGTCAGCATTATAGATCCAAAGTAGTTTTCCTGAGATGGAGCCCTGAGGAACACCATCACCAAACTGGAAGTGAAAGAATCTCTGAAATATTTCAGGTGATCTGACATTACTGAGGACTTTGGTCATAGTTTCAGGAAATAATTACTTTCTGTTTTATTCTTGAAATATATTTTAACCACTTAAGCTTAATCTTTTCTTTTTTTTTTTTTTTTGTTTATTAGCAACTAAGGATTTGATACAGGAGGAATTTTCTTCATTAATCAAATGATGTCTGATGTTAAAAATTAACTTTGCGAAATTAAAAAGTTGTAATTTTACATTCTCCATGTTTCAATCGTCAGATAAAATTTTTCATGTTGTTTCCTGCTTTCATTCTGAATTATGAATGTGTTTTATTTGGTTTATTATTCCAGTCTCATTGCTTTATTAAAGCTTCACAGTTTATTTAACGTTGTAACTTTCCACAGTATCAGCTCTAAAGTTCACAGCCTTGAACAAAAACCTTATCAGCCTCTTCTGGCAGCGGATCCATCCAGGTGCAGGCCGACGTCTCGACCATGAGAACAAAAACGTTTTATCTAAAATCCAAACTGATTTCAAAACACAAAGTTTCAAACTTCACCAGTTTCTGACAGAAAAACGCCAAAGCTCTGAACGTCAGCAGTTTTAAATCGACTCACAGGAACAGGTGTTGAAATAATGCTTGTATGTTCTGATGTCAGTATCAACTCTAAGAGACATGAAGCAAAGAAACATGTTTAATTACAGACATGTTGGAATATCTGGATGATTTAATGAGAAACAAACAGTTTATGTTTCAGACACGCAGCAGCCATGTTGGATTTTGAATGAGAGCTTAGTGAGAAACCGCCATGTTTTCTCTGTAATTTCTGACATAAAATTGACCTTTTGGGGTTTTTTCCTACTTGGAAATGTAACTATGACTCCTAAAGGAAAATAAAATCATTGAACTAAACCCTTTAAGATGCTCCTGTCTGTTTCTATAAAAACATAATAGCTAAAAGTTTTTCTTTGTACTGATGGTTCAAAGAGTTTATGAGTGCTCTACTGGACTCTGAATTTCATCTGCCTCCTTTCTTTTCTTTTTCAGTCTCATTTTAAATGGGACCTATAATTAAAAAATATCACATTTTGCATGTTTTTATGATTCCATTGAGGCTCTACTGCCTCTGAAACAGCCCAGCTCTTCTTTAGCAATAAGTTAATGTTTCTTAGTGTCTGGAAAATGAGCCCTTTCAAAACTCTCCAGATTATTAGGTCACATTCAGTAGGCACTGCAGCGTTACTTAGCAACCCCAGCTGAACCCAGCCCGTTACCAAGCAACACAAGTGGCAAAACAGCACATTTGGTCAGCTGGTTCTTCTGCTGTCTGCGCTGCACAATGGCTGCTGGACAAACAAGTGTTTTGTTGTTGATTTGCCATCCAGATACCACTTGCTGCATTCTTGCTGGTTGTGCAGGAGGCTCCACCTCTGCTTTTCAAAGATGTACATTTGTGTAATAGAGCATCTATTTGGGGCCATTTTTACATCATGATTGTAAAGGTTAAGATGGATTTAAGAGACAGACGCCCTGAAACAGCTCATTCTGAAAGCAGAACCAAACTAAACTCTAATTATCTTAGAATGAGTTGTGCATTTCTTGGCCACAAACTTGCCTTAAACTGTTAAAGGAAGTATAATAGATCACCTTTAAAGGTCTTAAACTGCACCTCCTGACTATGTCAGCAATGTAGACATGCAGCTTTTAAGGTGTGTCAGAGATTAACATGATGAAGGACTTCAGACTGTGAATCAGCCAGTCTGCATTAGGAAAGATGTTTAAATGCAGCTGAGTGTTCGAGGGAAGCCAGTGTTTGAATGTTTTCGTACCGTAAACCTTTAACTGGATGTAAGTCTCCTTGATTCCGCTGATGGTGCTGGTGTAGCACTGATATCTGCCTTCGTCCTGAACGTTCACGTCGCTCAGCCGCAGCGAGGCGTTGCCCCTAGAGAACTGCTCAGGGTACAGCGAAGTCCGGCCTTTAAATCGCTGGTCCTGATTTCCCAGCTGATCCTTGTTGTAGTAGTAGGTGTGTACTTGTACTTTGGTGCTACCAGGATTAAGGATCCAATGGATGACAACCTGATCGCCACTTAAAAACGAGCAAGTCAGGATGCAATCGGTTCCAAACTGGCAGGAGACCTCAGTGTCTGAAAGACACGAAGGAGAAAACAGTGGATCTTAAAACATCAACCTTTTTAAGGCTGAGCAACATCAGACAGTCGGATAAATGTAGTTAGTTCACCCAAAGGTTTGACTGAAACATCAATATTTAACTGAAAAGATGCTAAACTAGAGCAGAAGATTCGGTAAAGATTCATTATACATGACATAAAGATGTCATGGCTCGTATTTTCCACAGTAGGCAGAAGACATGCTGCAAAGGTCACCGGGAGTCGAACCCGCGACGTCCGCGTCAAGGACTGGGGCCTCCAAACGTAGGGCGTGCTAACCCACTGCACCACCGCGGCACGCCCCCGGCTGCAGCTTGTGACCTCTGGTTTCGATACATCAATTATGTGTGCTGATACTTGAAATGTTTCCAAATGTACTTTGTTCAGTCTGACTGAACTGCAGTTATTTTGTAAAGAAACATTGTAAGTTTTAATCTCTAACTGTGCAGAACTGGTAGAACAATTCTCCATTGTGATTCTGCAAATGGTATTTAGACATTCAGTGTATTAGAGAAACACTGAGAACCTTTTCACAACCTGTTGTGGTTCCTGCTGTGACATCCAGCTCAGTGCTCTCAGTGCCAAAGTTCAAACTTACAGAATCACAAACCTGAACTTCAAGATGCATCCCTTCTGCAAAAGTTATTGGTTTGTCTCATGGATGTTATTGAACACATTCAGAGTCAATATGCAGGAAAACAAAAGTAAAGATTGACAGACAGACTATTGACGTCAGATTTAAAGGAATTTTTTGTTCATAGATCAGAATGTTACTCATCCAGCTTGACAAGCAAAAACAGAAACTGAACCTCCATCTTTGATACAACAAAACTAGTTTAACATTTTAGTTTTTCTTTAACCTCCTTGTTCCTGGCAGCTGTGATACATTTACAGAGATTAGATGCGTGGATATTTCTGGTCTCACCAGCTTCTGAAGCTATTTTTAAATAACTTTCTGCTTCTCTACAGTTTCATCTGAAGGCTAAACGCATTTTGTCTAAACATCCTTGGGGTGAACAAAAACAGATTTAGTTTTTGTTATTATTGGTTTATTAATAAATAATAACCAATTACTTATTACTTTGCTTTGCCTCCTTTTCAAGGTGAAATCTTTCATAACAACATGAGGATAAAATATAATATTAAGAAATGAAAGCGAGTAAAAGTGACGCTCACCTTTTGATGCAAATGTCCACAATTTTAAAAGCCCAAAAATCAGAAAGAAAGTGAAGGAAAACATGTTGTTTCGTCTCTGTGACCTCGTCTGTCTGAACTAGAGATTAACTGAGCAGGCAGGACTTCAGCATAAACACTCCACTGCTGCTGAACCAGAGTTCACTTTTACTGGTCTGATTCACAATCCTCTAAACTTATTAGTTTCTTTGTCTTTACTTCAGTTGAACGTCACCAGCCCAACTCAAGATTTTGCTGTTTTCTAAGCTGACAGTTGAAGATCTTGTGAATAAATCAGTTGTTTCTATTTATTCTGCATTTTTGTGAAAGTTTTCTGTATGACAACTTTCATCTATAATAGCACAGTTCACCAGCCTGGAGTTCATAAAACAATAATCAACAGAGATTGAAGGGAGGTTAAAGGTCAATATTAAACCAGCAGATTTAGCAGCAAATGACGGACAATGACTGTCAGTCCAAAGAAAAACCATAAAACTGGAAAATCATTAAACCATGAATCTTGACCATATGACTCAAAATGATAAAACCAGGAGTGATAATAATGAAACTCAGGTGATTCTGCATTATGAACTCATTTTACGCCCAGATTTAAAGAATCTGATCATAAAAACCAATGAAGTCACAATAAAACTGATTCTGTTTGTTTTTTAATAGAAACTTATTCATGACACATTCAAAAGGCAGTGAAGTGGGTTTTTATGAACATGTCAGGAGCAGCGGTGCAGAGAAATGTAAAAACAGTAAAAATGAAATTTAAAAAACCAGTGAAAACCTGTGAAAACCAGTAAAAACCAGTGAAAACCAGTGAAAACCAGTAAAAACCAGTGAAAACCAGTAAAAACCAGTGAAAACCAGTGAAAACCAGTAAAAACCAGTGAAAACCAGTGAAAACCAGTAAAAACCAGTGAAAACCAGTGAAAACCAGTAAAAACCAGTAAAAACCAGTGAAAACCAGTAAAAACCAGTAAAAACCAGTGAAAACCAGTAAAAACCAGTGAAAACCAGTGAAAACCAGTGAAAACCAGTAAAAACCAGTGATCTGTCCTCAATATTCATCCAGAGCTCAGAAACTGCTCCTACAGTCAAACATGATAAATCAGGAAACAACTTCTCTTGTTTTCACCTTAGAAAACTATAAAAGTTTAATCTCCATTATTTTCCATTTATTTTCCTGAAAACCAATGCAAACAAAGTGATTTTATTTAATTGTTTTTTCAGGAGATCAGTGCTGAGGGGCATTTCTAACCTCATTTTGCCCCAAAGGCATCAAAATAAAAACACACAAAGGCATTTCTGAGGAAACGTCTTTCAGAGGATCGTTAGTTTAAAACCAGAGCAAACAGGACCTGAGTTTCTGCTGCTGCAGCGCAGTGAGGATGAGGTACAGAGACAAAATGAGAAAACCGCAGCAAATGGATGATCGATAAACTTCAACTCATGACTTTTTAATCAGCAGATGCTCCCTGTGCCTCCTGTCAGCACGGCGGAGGGCCTGTGATGCTGAGGTTTCATCTTTCACTAGAAACTGAACCAAAAGGCTTCATGAGATTTTGTGTTTTTGCGTGTATGATACTGACGACTCATTTTTTCTCCACAGAACCCCAGTTTAAGCTCCAAAACGCCGTTTTTCGCGCTCCTGGTTCGTCAGGACTCCCTGCAGCAACGTTCAGACTCTGGATGCAGAGCAGAGAAAAATAAATCCAGGAAGTTCATTCAAAGATTCTGTGTGATAAAAAAAGCAGCTATTTGGGACTTCATGGTCCAGTTTGAGCGTCTGCAGCTCGTCGTCTTCTGAATCCAGAGAAAAGTGTAAAATAAGGCGAATGTTTCAGTTCAGTGTTCAGTCCGATGAGCCGGTCACTGGGGCGATTCTCCGTCTGAAACAAAACAAACTCATTAAAAAACATCACTTCAGTTTTCAATTGGTTTTTGGGTTTTTTTCCATTTTCAAGAACAACAGTTTCTCAGTTTCTTAAGACACTAAAAATGATAAAAAATTAATTTAGAAGTAACTTTTCAGCAAGTCACTGGAGCAATTTAAGTTAATAATTCATTTTTAAAAATCAAATTAAAGACTAGTTCCTCTGACATATTGTTTAACTTCAGACACCTGCAATAATCTGCCAGTGGAACCAGAACTTATTGATTAAAACAAACTCCTATTTGTTTCTGAAAAGTTATTTATAAGAAACCAAACCAAAAATACTTGATAAGATTTTGTGGTTTTGCAGAAGAAATCTTTATAAAATTCTGATTAAAGCCTTTATTTTAGAACATTAATATATTAATGCATTTTTTTATATAATAAATGTATTTATTACATATTATAAACCAAAATATTTATTCCTGGTTTATATATTTTCATAAAACCTAAATAATTCTGTTTAAATCTGACTTTATCAAAAAACAATGACTGAAAATAATCTATTTATTCATGTTTGCATCAAAATACAATTGTTTTCTAAAATGAATGATGACATGAAAATAAGATTATGTGAATGTAGATTTTATAAAAGTATAAAAATCTACATTTTAATCATAATTTCTCCATAATTCTCCATTAAATATCAGAGAGCAACAGGGACTGATTACAGCAGGTGTCCTCTGGCGCCTCCTGGTGGAGGTTTTTAAATACGCATTCAGTTGTGTTTATGGATACTGACCTTTGACCCTGTTCAGCTCCGTCTCTTCATCAGAATGAGCTCTGGGCTTCTTGTCTCTTCCTGGAAGTCAAGGACACACACACACACACACACACACACACACACACACACACACACGCACACACACACACACACACACATCCAGTTAAATCTGAATAATTGAACTAAAATCAAGTTAGAAATAATGTGAAGAATTTAAAAAACAAACGTTTTATAAAAAAATCCAAAGTTAAAATACAACTGATGAAGAAAATCAAAGTTTAAAAGAAGAAATAAAATAAAATGATCTTCTTTTAATTTTTTTATCTGTATGTTTACATCATTCAGTCGTTTTAATTTCTGTATGAATGAAAGTTTTCAGAGCAGAACTGAATATTTGCAGTGAATTTCTGCAGAAACTGTCGCCGTCGCATTTCCTGCATTTCCAGACAGAAAAGCTGCTTTTACTGAAATTACAGGTCTGCCGAGACCAAAACTGGCTTTTCCTCAGAACTGTGCGAATATTCTGGAGTTTTTCAGTTAATTTGCCGTCTCACCTCTGAGCTTCAGGAAGGCCAGTAATCCCACCAGAACCAGAACCAGGCCAGCAGCCACCACACCCAGGATCCACCAGTAGGACGGCTTCTCCACCGCGGCGCGCTGCCTGCTGCTACGCAACAGAAGCAGCAACGCTCAGAAACACAACGCACAGCCCGGCTGGGACAGAACCGTACAATACATGGTTTTTATTTTCAGCCCATCCAGGATCAGAGCAGACAGTCAGGGAGAAAGCTGCTCAGAAGGTCAGACAGCAGCATCCCAATTAATTAAAACGGAAACAGCTGCAACGGCGCAGCAGGAACGCTGGCCAGAAGAGAGGGAAGATGATGGAGATGAATCCTGGAAAATGTCCACAGAATCATTTCTATTCTAAAAAAACCCTCAAAACATACAAATCTACAGCAGGATGCTTTATATTAAAGCATATGGGTGTGATAAAATGGCCTAGTCAAAGTCCAGAGATGAATCCAATATAGAATGTGATGTAAACTGCATCATTTTTGTTTTCAGAAGCTCTTCATCCAATCTGGCAACATGTTCACTAATGGGGGCTAAATACACGAGCAGGCCACACTTTTCAGGTTTTTCTTTCAGCTAAGAGCAACTATTAAGCTCTAAAGAGTTTAATAGTTTTATAGTAAACTTTCAGAGCTGATTCCTGACAGAGAACAAATAATTTAAATAGAAATAGTTTTCTCTCATCTCAACATTCTGAATCAAACTATTTAAATATTTATTCATAAAATGAAACTTTTAGATAATGTTGATGCATTTCTATCCGTGAAAGTTCTACATTTTCTTCATTTCTTTATGAGTGAACAACCTGATCTGCGTATCGCAGTCAGGGTGCGGTGGCCAAGCGGTACGGCGTTGGTCTCGTTAACCAGATCATGGTTCGATCCCCATCCACACCTGGAACAGCAGCTTTAGTTTCTCTGACTGTCAGGTTGGGGTCAGGGTGAGGTCATTACTTAACCATGGGATATGAACAACATTAGCAGTTTATAGTAATAAATGGATCATTGATTCGAGTTTTAATGTGATTTATATTAATGTTGAGAGGGTTTGCCTTATTTTCTCTAATTGTTTAAAACTTTTTTCTGTCCATATTTTTTGCAGCTAACCTGCTGGTACGATAAATTTCAGATTATTGTTAAAAAAAAGAGTTATTTAAAATGTTTAAAAGAATATTTCCATCTGAAATAAACACAAAGTTCCTAACAGTTTGTTCTGGACTCATGTCTTAGTCTGTATCGGACGCAGCGGTTTTACCGTGAGGGCCGCTGATGGTGACGCGGATGCGTTCGACGTGTCGCTGAACTTCTCGGAGCTCGCAGGCGTAGCTGCCGCTGTGCTCCGGATGTCTGGGCTCCATCAGACGCAGAGAGCCGTCTCCGAACTTGGCTTTGTAGACGTCCAGGTCCAGGTGGCCGTCCCAGGACGGCGCAGAGACCTTGCGGTCCGACTGGCTGTCGTAGCTGAGGATGAGGTGGAGTTGTCTCCTCTGGAGAAGGTCCAGTAAAGGGACGGGTTCTTCAGGTACGTGGGAGCCAAGCAGCGAATGGTCAGGTCTCGTCCCTCAGTTCCTGTTATTTCTGTAAGACACAAGGTAATGTTTCAGTCAAAGTATCAGGTCTGCCATTTTCCCCGACCAGGCCGAATACAGAGGCTTCTTGGAACCAAGATCTGATTGGCTGAAAAAAATAATATGATTGTCGACTTAAAGTCTGTCAGAAACAGATCAGAGTTTTCTAGCCTAAAGCTTTAATAAAGCTTTGTGTCATCAGCATAACATCATACCGGCTGTTATGTTTCCTGAAACTTTTAAAAAGAAACAGAAGAAAAGCAGACCGAGGACAGAACCTTGTGGGACACCATAACAAACTGGTGAACGAGGAGAACCTGATTTTAAATGACTAAATAACAGAGTTTAGATAGACTGACTTGTGTTTTGTGTACTTTTCATGTGAACATGGAGCAAATATCTTGTTTATGCTCTGTACCTTTCTCCCGGAGCGACGCGGTCCACGTCGACCGGCTGTAGGAAGTGGACATTTTGCAGATGTAGATGAGGTCGGGTCGGCCCTTCAGCTTCGTCAGCCGGCTGTCCACAGAGAACAAGCCGTTCTCTTTGACATGCTTGCGCGTGACGGGCCGCAGGTCTTCGAAGGTGGGCGGTTCCGTCGCCCAGGTCACGCGCGGAGCCGGAAAACATCCGGCACCGAGCATTTGATCTCCTCGTAGCCGCTGAGCCGGGAATGCTCCAGGAACAGGCCTCGGATCGGAGCTGCAGCACAAACACGGCGGCCATCAGAGCTCAGCTGATAGGCGCTAAAGGTCAGGGCCTGATATAGTCTGATAGTTTGTCATTGTCATCCAGCTAACTTTAGACTCTAAAGTTACTGGAACATTGTTGCTCTGCAGCCCTGAAACCACCGACTGGGGAACAGACTGAATAGACTAAATAGATCCATGATCAGGGCAAAATACACAGTTACTATTTACTCTCTATATAATCTGTTTCTTTACATTTAGGTATTAAGATTTATTATCACTTAAATTGGGTTTGCACTGCAAAAAGTTACTTCTAAGTTATTTTTGTCTTATTTCAGGTGCAGTAAGATATTTGCACTAGAACTTAATAAAACTTGATAATGTTGTGTTTTTGTGGGAAACCTGGATGAGAACTATGAGGTTTTAAACACGATGTTAAGAAATATAAAGTAAATCCTGAGCAGAGAAAATGTCATCAACATCTTAAAAGCATGTTTAATTAAAATTAGACCCAAACAAGCCGCATCCTGGATTCACCCAGCAGAAATATCTTATCATTTCTTCCTGTGGCTGACCTTCGACCTTGACGATGACCTTGGCGGTGTGTTGACCTCCTGAGGTCTGGACCTGGCAGCTGTACAGGCCTCTGTCCTGCGGGGCGCTGCGCCTCAGGGTCAGGGTGGCGTTCCCGTTGGAAATCTGCTGCGCAGAGACGAAGACCCGATCGGCCACCTCCGGCAGCGTGAACGCCTCCTTACTGCCGTTTCTGTCGAACCTGTAGACCAGCGCCCCCTGTCGGAACCACTGCACCATCTCGTTCTGGCCGGGCTGGAAGTAGCAAGGCAGCACGCAGTCCTCCGAGTTAGAGCAGATCACCGCAACATCTGGAACACAACATGGTAAAGATAAGTAACTTCACGTTAAAAGGACAATGCAACACGATTTAATGCGCCGCATTATAAAATCTGATTTACTTCTGCAATCCACTGACATGAGGACAGAAGTCAGGCTGCTTCAGATCTAATGCTGTCTTTGAAGAAAGAATAAAAATCTTCATTTTGGTTTTTAAGTCTTCCGGCCACCAGATGGCAACGTTGGACCACATAAACACTAAACTCTAATCCAGAACCAGCTTTTAATAGAACAAACACAAATTAAATTCAGTTCAAATAGTCAATGTTAACGACCAAAACGAGAAACAAATTATAAGAAGAAGACATTAATTCTGAAGATGTAAAAATAAAATTAAAAAAAATCTCAAAATCTTTAAATGGTCCTTAAATTAATTATATTCAGGATTTCTGAAATATGGAGTTTTTACACCAGGAAGAACTGATACATTGATATTTAGTTTAAAAATATACTTTTTGTTACTATTATATGTTAAAAGGGCTTGCCATAAGTAAACATTTACTCAACCCAGTGATGGAAACGTTTTAAAAATATCACTCCGCCTCTCATGATTTGTTGTGATTTTGATCTCTTTTCTCATAATTATTTTGTGTTAATTATTGTCAGTAATGTCTTGCCATATAAAGACTGGTTTGTGTTGTTATTTGTAGGTTTTTTATGAAGATTTCCCCTGATGTGTCGTTTTTATTGCTGTGGGTTACCCAGAATGCCCCTGGGCACGTGGCCTTTTCCTCCAGGATGAGATCACTCAGAAAAACTTTGCTCTGAAATAAGTGGACCGGGCCGAGCCGGCGGAGCTCTGCGTACCACAGCAGAGCCACCGGAGCCGCTTTCTGTCCGGTCAAATATTCCCGGCTTGAGAAGCTCTGCTTCACGTCGGGATGACAAATCAATCATCCAACCGTGACGCTGCCTCCTGGCTGCTGCAGCTGCATATTAATCCTTCTGAGGTGAGATTACAGGCAACAGAGAGCAGAAATCACTCCACATACGTTCCTTCTTCCCAAAGTGCCAGGTTTTCCTCCAAACCTTAATCCGCTTTAATCAAACTTCAGCCCATTTATCTGGAAAGTCCAGTTCATGTGGGGAGATGTGAATGCTAATCAAACTAATAAAACAAACTCTGGTGCAGTTCGAATGTATATGTGAACGCCAAGCGGACCAGAGTCTGCTCCAGAAGCAGGAAGTGGACTATAGCACAGGGCATTCTGGGTAAATACAACCAAAACAAATGAGCTAGCCTCATGCTAACAGGAGAAATGGCTCGTTGTCTTTTACCAAAGACTAAAGAGAAATCCTCAGCCTCTAAATCTGATGCCACGTTTATGTTTGTGTCAGAAGAAGGAAGTTGCTTTCAGTGTCTTCAGAGGTTTTTATGTCGTTTCCTTCAGTGGTTGTTAATGCAGCGCCCCCCAGGCCCGGAGGGGAACAGGCTGGTCTGACTCAGAGCAGAGAGGAAGAGAACCTGGAAACAAATGATCCAGTTCTGGCCTCCAATGGAACCGGGTCTCCAGAACTATCAGGTCTGAAAACAACCGAAATGTTTCTTAAGTCTCTGAATGTTTACAGACAGATAAAGATGGTGATTTAGAGCCATCACAGCTATAAACAGTATTTATGACCTATGGATCAACAGCTCTTCATATGTGATCATAAACTCAGCTGATGATCTAGTTTTGGATTTTGTGGCTCTATATTTTCAGTATTTATAATAAATAGATCTAGAAGGATTTGGTTTCATAATGACCAAAAAAAGGAGAACTAATGGTGCCAACACTGACATGATTGCCCAATAGTTGATGAGGAAGCAGAAACCATCCATGGATCTGAAATCCTTCAGGAGGGATTTCCAGGAATCAGGAAGTTCTGCCTTCTGGAAACCAGTCCAACCTTCGTCTACCTGGAAACGGTTGGAATGTGGGTTTGTTATGTTGATCATGTCATATTCCACGAATATCAGCACCAAACAAACCTCTCAGGAAACATCCATATCTTTATGGAACCACATTTTATTGAGCAAAAACAACACAGTCTCTAAAACATGGAGACGGTGGAAGAACATCGTCTCCATCGGCTAAAACTGCCAGCTTTCTGACTCAATGAAAATCATTATTACTAAACAACTGGGATTTAATCATTTATTCTTGGAAATTTAAACTAACAGTCCATGAAAAACTGACACTGAATTATCAGATATGAATTTAACTTTCAATTCAAATAAATCCCCAAATTCATCAATTAAAGACAAACCAGATGTGTTACGACCTTTAACTGTAATTATTGTAGTTTAATATGAGCCGGGCCGTGTTTAGCAGGATACAGGTCCAGTACAGGCACTAGATTTAAAACACAGGTTTAGTTTTGAAGTGTGGAAGCTGAAGGGAGTGAATGTCTTTCCCTCCAGCTCTCTCTGGCTGCAGATTGAGAAACCGCAGCAGGACGGCTCTCATCAGGAAGCTTCTCTTCCTCTCCCAGCATTTAGCATCTGAAGACAAACCTCAAACAGCGTTAAACTGACAGGCCTTGATGCATGTGTGAGGTTTAAAGGATCAACATGTTGCTCACTGGTCTGAACTTGTGTCTGCAGGTTTGGTAATTTCCACCACTGTGGAGCGTTTGAGGCAAACACGACTTAAATGGTTCATTAAAAACCCACAGACTTGTTGTTGGCTTTTCTCTGAGGGAAAGTTGAATAATTGGCCTGATTTGGGTCTGACTTAATGCATCCTTTATTTAATAAAGCTAAGTATTTCTTGATCATGTGCAGGTTGAGTTCAGTTTAAAAGAAAACAAGCGACACATCGGACCAGTTTGGCTGGAGGCGTGGTTCAAGCACAAAGTGTTACAGAGGATTTCTGTCTGTTTCTGCAGCAAATATCATCAGAAACAAAACAAAACACTGTTCCTATATTATACTTTATAATATCCTCGTAACTGATACTTTTTTATCAATATAGGAAATTATTGATTTAGATATTGAACTAGAAACTAGTTTTAAAATCCTGGGTACATTTTGTGTTTTTGCTGTGAAATCACTAGAAGGCAGAGATTGATCTGATCACAGATTATCTCTCATAAACTGTGACAGTTTTAACAAAAATAAAATAAAAACACATTTTTAAAAAGCTCCAAACTCTAAAAAGCTCTAATAAACTTATAAACATCCTGAACCTGATTCCTCTCTGACTCCTCACCTGGTTTTTCCTTCAGAGAGAAATAATCTGTCCCTGTTGTGTCTGCTGGGTTTATAATCTGAAGTTATGAAGACAGGAGAACTGCAACGTTTTGAAACTCTCTTAACTCTACGGTATCTTTGCACCAGCATATCTTTAGTGCTACTCACTTTGTGAGTCAGACAGAGATGAGGTCAGATGCAGAATAAGAGGCCTTTCAGGTTTTTAATAATCTCTGCTCTGATGTTTATTTCCTGTATGTTCACACAGTAGCGCAGACTCATTTGAAATCTGGGCCTCAGCTGCAGATCCTGGTTTTCCTCCAGCCTGGCTGCAGAGCGTGTTCACACAGGAGCGGCTCGTTTCCCTCCTCTCCTGTTCTCCGCCTTCCCCAGCTGCAGCTGCCAGCGTTTCTGACCCACAGCTCATTTGGACCTGCAGAGCAGCTGTCAGCACCACCTGTGACGCGGCGCTGTTAAACGCCTTCAACTTTAAATCGGCGTAAAAGAGTTTGGCAGCCAAACACGGCTCCGAAACGCCGCCGATTTAACAGGGTTAACATTCGAAAATGAAACTTTTTAATCCTAGACACAGAAGAACAGGGATCTGTTTTCTTCCAGATGTTTCAGAGAAGTTGGGTTTATTAAACCTCATCTACACAGGACAGGTTCAACTTACTCTGAATTAATAAAAAAATACTAAAATAATAATGACAGCTTCTGATTTTTCTCTTTACATTGAAAAACTCAAAATATTATCAAGAACCTTTGTTTAGTTTCTGGTACAAATATCTCAGACAGTTGAAATAAAAAAACTAACTTATAAGTAACTTTTCAGCAAGACATATGAGTTTGTTTTAAGTCAATAATTCCTTAATATTTATGTTAAATGTACTAGTTTCAGTGGGAGTGTTTCTTAATATCTTGTGCTGAAAAGTTACACATAAGTTAGTGATAAGATATTTGGACCAGAAATTAGACCAAAATACTTTAAACGACTTGATGTTTCTGCAGTGTAATGTGTTGCACTCCTCTCGGTTTCTGTAATTATTGCGATCTGCTTCTTGCATCCGGTGCAGAAATAGGAAGACACTGACCGGCTCTGTAAAGTCTCCTGAGCTTTCAGCTTTGCTGCAGTGAAAGCCTGAAACAAAGATCTGCCATCTGATCCCGCCGCAGACGTATGAGATCAAGGTGGCTGTTGGTTTTTATGGACGGAGAAACAAGCTGGTATACGATACTGGCAAAGGAACAATTAAAACGCGAGCCAGTCCCGGTGTGGTTCAGA
Source organism: Poeciliopsis prolifica (assembly GCF_027474105.1). Lineage (NCBI taxonomy): Eukaryota > Metazoa > Chordata > Actinopteri > Cyprinodontiformes > Poeciliidae > Poeciliopsis > Poeciliopsis prolifica. Next base: position 139,628 of record NW_026562560.1, on the reverse strand, counting down.
CGTGCTGTTATGCACGTACGTTGGGTTCGAATGAAGACGGGAGCTGAACAGTTTTACTTCATTTTCCAGGACCAGAGGCAGCAGCTGCCAGGAAAAACACGTAGCAGGTTTATTAAAGCTGAAAAACCAAATCGTGTGCATTTAGAGAGGGAAATATTTGAGGAGATGATTTGTTTGAGTTCCAGGATGTTTCCCAGTGAGCTGTTGGTGAGTCAGCATCCTGGTTCTGTTAGCTGTGGAAACCAGCTAACGCGACCCAGACACTTCTGCCACGTTTATCCTTTAAACGCCACAGAAATGAGTTACTTCCAGCCTCACTGCTCTGCAAAAGCACAACATCACAAAATCCATCCAACTTACAGGGAAGTTTTCCACAAGATGGAGACGATAATTCCTTCCTAGTGATGAAACTTGGCAGATTATTTCACTATAAGACATTTCCATGTCATAAGTGAAACAATCTGCCATCTGAAATAATACTTATTGACTTAAAATAAGCTTCTATATCTTGCTGAAAAGTTATATTTTATTTTATTTAAAGTGTACTGAGGTATTTGCACTAGAAACCAGGAAAATCTAGTTAAACATGATAAAAGTTTGTTTTTTCAGGACGCAACGACTGAAAAGTATTTGGTTTGACAGAAGGAATATATTTTCTCCTCAAATCTTGTTTTTTTATATAAATTACGACCAAAATCTGAGATAAAGATATAAGCAGAGATTCCTTCACATTGTCCTGTTTCTCCTCCCATGTTTTAAATTTCTGTCCACATTAATATTCGCAGGCTGCAGCACCGGGATCGTTTTTCCAGCCCGGTGCCAGAGTTTGACCCGACTAAAAAGGGATTTTTCTGTGTGGCTGGAGACCTGAATGGTTGTGTTGTTGTTGTTCTGCAGAGTATCGGGTTCTGCTCAGAAAGCTTTTCCTTACGTTTCCCTGCAGCCGGACGGACCCGGCCTGCGGGACAAAGAGGCGCTGTGTGTCTTACCGGGGGTTTTGTCCTGCGCGGCCGAGCCGGTCCACAGCAGCAGAAGCAGCAGCTGCAGCAGCTGCAGCAGCTGCAGCAGCTGCAGCAGGCAGGCCCAGGTGAACAACGCTGACATGGTGTCCTTCCAGCTGCAGGCATTTAAACACTCTGCCTCCTCTCTGACGTCCCTCTGGTGGCAGGCTGGTCCTTGGATCTCTCTGGGGGGTTGGCATCACAGACACAGAAGCAACAAGGCGTAATTACAGACATCCTTCATCATATTGACAAAAGAAAACATGCAATTTCAGCAACTTTTCTCAAGAAAATCCTTGATGAGTGAGAACGATTACAAGTTTCTGTCTTGAAACTTATTTTTAGCACTTTTGTTGAGTCTTCTCCCCAAAGTAAACGGCTCTTTTTTGTCCCCAGACATTTATTTTACTCTAATCTTGTGTATTATCCTTTAACCCAAGCTTCCCTTTCATCCCCTTGTCTTCTGTTTCTCCTGCTCCATAAAGACTCAGACTATCTTGACACGATCTTCAGTCTTCAGAGCAAACGGAGCGGAACCGGAGAGCCGCTCTGCTCTCAGTCGGTTTCTCTGACTTCACCAGGACTGTGTGACCCTTCAGGGTTTCTACATGATTACCCTGAACCCTTCCTGCAGCACAGCTGAAGACAACAGCCTCTTAGAGTGTAATGAGCTGCTGAAGAATCCCATGTCCCATTATCACCAGGAAAACCGGGAGGTGATCCTGTAATTTATGATGAGAAGAAGAGCAGGATCTGCAGCCTGCAGTGAAGTAGCGCAGACCAGAGGAAGAACAAGGATGCAATTTTTAAAATATTTCTACAGAGAAAGCTGAAAAGTGTGGCATGCATTTGAATTCACCTTCTGTGAAGATCTTGTTAAAAAAAAACCATCAGAGAACAGAGAAAAATGAAAATAAACCAAATTAAATTCTGACATTTTTCACATCTTATAAGTGAAATAATTTTCCAATTGAACTAGAATTTTTTCATGAATATTAATTAATTATTGACTCAAAACAAGATCGTATGTCATGCAAAAAAGTTATTTATAAATTAGTTTTGTTTCATTTCAAGTGTACTGAGACATTTGCACCAAAATATTTGGTAATATTTGATGTTTTTGCAGT